>NC_041389.1:559872184-559886647 GCF_002162155.2 Triticum dicoccoides
GTCCGACTGTGGCATTTCTTTTCAAGCCCTTTCTGTGATGTCGCCCCGACGTCCGACTGTGGCATTTCTTTTCAAGCCCTTTCTGTGATGTCACCCCGACGTCCGACTGTGGCATTTCTTTTAAAGCCCTTTCTGTGATGTCGCCCCGACATCCGTCTGTGGTATTTCTTTTTAAGCCCTTTATGTGGTGTCGCTAAGACGCCCGACTGTGGCATCATTTCCTTATATTTATTTGTTCACCTTTCGAGGCGTCGCTTCAGACACCCGATCGGTAGTTATTTATCTTCTGTTGGGATTTCAGGCGGACTACCGCCGTTTCCCTTTTTACTTACCTTGTTATGCTAATTTTTGAAATGTACATTGGTGAATTATTCATGACGCATCCATGCATGCATTTGTTATATCTTACGTCCGAACTGTCTTGCGAGTACTTTCAAAGTACTCACTGGCTTGTTGATTTGGCCAGATGCTGACGAAGGCGATCTCATGGATGAAGAGTTTGATAGCGAGTCCGACACCTAGAGGAGTCCCAGTCAGTCTCGTGCGACCCTGGATTTGGTCACTATTTTACATCCGCTTCCGCTACCAAATAAATTCATCGAGCCTCACCTCGACGCTCGATGAGATGACAGACTTAGAGTCTTGTATTTCTCTCCCCGCTGTGTTTTTCCACCACCGCCCTATCCTCGAGTCAGTAGTATGCCTTCACACCACTGTGTCATGTCCGCCATTATGTATAATTATTGGCGTGCTTGTAATAATTTGGTTGATCAACCGTAGTTCGACCCTGTAATATATTTTATCCTACTGGATTATTGTATCAAGAATTTGTCTACCAGTGAGGAGGATTTCTCTCATACTGGACTCAAAAGATTGGTTTCTCAATAAATATTTTTATTGGAAAACCGGTCGTGACAAGATATAGGTTTTTGTAATATGAAATTATGAAAACAGCAAGGTAGCAAGCGATAAAAGTGAGCACAAACGATATTGCAATGCTTGGAAACAAGGCCTAAGGTTCATACTTTCACTAGTGCAAGTTCTCTCAACAATAATAACATAATTGGATCATATAACTATCCCTAAACATGCAACAAAGAGTCACTCCAAAGTCACTAATAGTGGAGAACAAACGAAGCGATTATTGTAGGGTACGAAACCACCTCAAAGTAATCCTTTCTGATCGATCTATTCAAGAGTCCATAGTAAAATAACACGAAGCTATTCTTTCCGTTCGATCTATCATAGAGTTCATACCAGAATAAAACCATAAGACACAAATCAACCAAAACCCTAATGTCACCTAGATACTCCAATGTCACTTAAGGTATCCATGGGCATGATTATACGATATGCATCACACAATCTCAGATTCATCTATTCAACCAACACAAAGTACTTCAAAGAGTGCCCCAAAGTTTCTACCGAAGAGTCAAGACGAAAACGTGTGCCAACCTCTATGCATAAGTTCACAAGGTCATTGAACCCGCAAGTTGATCACCAAAACATACGTCAAGTAGATCACGTGAATATCGCATTGTCACCACAGATAAGCACATGCAAGACATACATCAAGTGTTCTCAAATCCTTAAAGACTCAATCCGATAAGATAACTTCAAAAGGAAAACTCAATCCATTACAAGAGAGTAGAGGGGGAGAAACATCATAAGATCGAACTATAATAGCAAAGTTCGCGATACATCAAGATCGTACCACCTCAAGAACAAGAGAGAGAGAGATCAAACACATAGCTACTGGTACATACTCTCATCCCCGTTGGTGAACTACTCCATCCTCATCACGGAGAGCGCTGGTATGATGAAGATGGCCACCGGTGAGGGATCCCCCCTCCGGGAGGGTGCCGGAACAGGGTCCCGATTGGTTTTTGGTGGCTATAGAGGCTTGCGGCGGCGGAAATCCCGATCTATTGTGCTCCTGGATGTTTTCAGGGTATATGGATATATATAGGCGAAAGAAGTCGGTCAGGGGAGCCATGAGGGGCCCACGAGGGTGGGAGGCGTGCCCAGGGGGTAGAGCGCGCCCTGGACCCTCGTGGCCACCTCGTTGCTTCCCTGGCGTCTACTCCAAGTCTCCTAGATTGCGTTTGTTCCAAAAATAACTCTCCCGAAGGTTTCATTCCATTTGGACTCCGTTTGATATTCCTTTTCTGCGAAACACTAAAATAGGCAAAAAAACAGCAATTTGGGTTGGGCCTCCGGTTAATAGGTTAGTCCCATAATTAATAAAAAGTGTATAGTAAAGCCCATTAAACATCCAAAACGGGTAATATAATAGCATGGAACAATAAAAAATTATAGATACGTTGGAGACGTATCAAGCATCCCCAAGCTTAATTCCTACTCGTCCTCGAGTAGGTAAATGATAAAAACAGAATTTTTGATGTGGAATGCTACCTAACATATTTATCAATGTAATCTCTCTTTATTGTGGCATGAATTAATGTTCATATCCGTAAGATTCAAAACAAAAGTTTAATATTGACATGAAAACAATAATACTTCAAGCATACTAACAAAGCAATCATGTCTTCTCAAAATAACATGGCCAAAGAAAGCTATCCCTACAAAATCATATAGTCTGGCTATGCTCTATCTTCATCACACAAAATATTTAAATCATGCACAACCCCGACGACAAGCCAAACAATTGTTTCATACTTTTGATGTTCTCAAACTTTTTCAATTTTCAAGCAATACATGAGCGTGAGCCATGGACATAGCAGTATATGTGGAATAGAATGGTGGTTGTGGAGAAGACAAAAAAGGCGAAGACAGTCTCACATCAACTAGGCGTATCAACGTGCTATGGAGATGCCCATCAATAGATATCAATGTGAGTGAGTAGGGATTGCCATGCAACGGATGCACTAGAGCTATAAATGTATGAAAGCTCAAGAAAAGGAACTGAGTGGATGTGCATCCAACTTGCTTGCTCACGAAGACCTAGGGCATTTTGAGAAAGCCCATCATTGGAATATACAAGCCAAGTTCTATAATGAAAAATTCCCACTAGTATATGAAAGTGGCAATCATAGGAGACTCTCTATCATGAAGATCATGGTGCTGCTTTGAAGCACAAGTGTGGTAAAAGGATAGTAACATTGTCCCTTCTCTCTTTTTCTCTCATTTTTTTTATTTTGGTGGGCTTCTTTGGCCTCTTTTTTTGGGCTTCTTTGGCCTCTTTTATTTTTCATAAAGTCTGGAGTCTCATCCCGACTTGTGGGGGAATCATAGTCTCCATCATCCTTTCCTCACACGGGATAATGCTCTAATGATGAAGATCATCACACTTTTATTTACTTACAACTCAATACTTAGAACAAAATATGACTCTATGTGAATGCCTCCGGCGGTGTACCGGGATATGCAATGAATCAAGAGCGACATGTATGAAAGAATTATAAAGGTGGCTTTGCCACAAATACAATGTCAACTACATGATCATGCAAAAGCAATAGGACAATGATGAAGCATGTCATAATAAACAGAACGGTGGAAAGTTGCATGGCAATATATATCGGAATGGCTACGGAAATGCCATAATAGGTAGGTATGGTGGCTGTTTTCAGGAAGGTATATGGTGGGTGTATGGTACCGGCGAAAGTTGCGCGGCACAACAGAGGCTAGCAATGGTGGAAGGGTGAGAGTGCGTATAATCCATGGACTCAACATTAGTCATAAAGACCTCATATACTTATTGCAAAAAATCTATTAATCATCGAAACAAAGTACTACGTGCATGCTCCTAGAGCGATAGATTGGTAGGAAAAGACCATCGCTCGTCCCCGACCGCCACTCATAAGGAAGACAATCAAAAAGTAAATCATGCTCCGACTTCATCACATAACGGTTCACCATACGTGCAATCTACGGGAATCACAAACTTTAACACAAGTATTCCTCAAATTCACAACTACTCCACTAGCATGACTCTAATATCACCATCTTCATATCTCAAAACAATCATAAGGAATCAAACTTCTCATAATATTCAGTGCACTTTATAAGATAGTTATTATTATACCTATCTTGGATGCTCATCATTTTAAGACTAAAATTTCAACCAAAGAAACTACCATGTTGTTCTAAAAGACTCTCAAAATAATATAAGTGAAGAATGAGAGATCAATAATTTCTATAAAATAAAACCACCGCCGTGCTCTAAAAAGATATAAGTGAAGCACTAGAGCAAATTACAAACTACTCCAAAAGGTATAAGTGAAGATCAATGAGTAGTCGAATAATAATGCAACTATGTGAAGACTCTCTAACATTTAAGAATTTCAGATCTTGGGAAATTATTCAAACAACAAGAAAAACAAAATAAAATGACATGATGCTCCAAGCAAAACACATATCATGTGGTGAATAAAAATATAGCTCGAAGTAAAGTTACCGATGAATGAAGACGAAAGAGGGGATGCCATCCGGGGCATCCCCAAGCTTAGGCTCTTGGTTGTCCTTGAATATTGCCTTGGGGTGCCCAGGGTATCCCCAATCTTAGGCTCTTGCCACTCCTTATTCCATAGTTCATCGAATCTTTAACAAAAACTTGAAAACTTCACAACACAAAACTCAACAGAAAACTCGTAAGCTCCGTTAGTATAAGAAAATAAACCACCCCTTCGGTACTGTTGTGAACTCATTCTAAATTCATATTTGTGTAATATCTACTGTATTACAACTTCTTTATGGTTCATACCCTCCTATACTACTCATAGATTCATCAAAATAAGCAAACAACACATAGAAAACAGAATCTGTCAAAAACAGAACAGTCTGTAGTAATCTGTAACTTTCGAATACTTATGTAACTCCAAAAATTCTGAAATAAATTGTTAGACGTGAGGAATTTGTCTATTAATCATATTCAAAAAGAATCAACCTAAAATCACTCTCCAGTAAAATATTGCAGCTAATCTCGTGAGCACAAAAGTTTCTGTTGTTTACAGCAAGATCGCAAAGACTCCACCCAAGTCTTCCGAAAGGTTCTACTTGGAACAAACACTAACTAAAACATAAACCACATCTAAACAGAGGCTAGATGAATTATTTATTACTAAACAAGAGAAAAAGGAAAAGAACAAAAAATAAAATTGGGTTGCCTCCCAACAAGCGCTAACGCTTAACGCCCCTAGCTAGACATGATGATTTAAATGATGCTCACATAAAAACAAAAGAATTGAAACATAAAGAGAGCATCATGAAGAATATGACTAACACATTTAAGTCTAACCCACTTCCTATGCATAGGTATTTTGTGATCAAACAACTTATGGGAACAATAATCAACAAGCATAGGAAAGCAAAACAAGCAAATCTTCGAGATTTTCAACACATAGAGAGGAAACTTGATATTATTGCAATATGTAGAAGAATATGATCCTCTCTCATAATAATTTTGAGTAGCATCATGAATGAATTCAACCATATAACCAGCACATAAAGCATTCTTTTCATGATCTACTTGCATAGAAATTTTACAACTCTCCACATAAGCAAATTTATTCTCATCAATAGTAGTCGAAGCAAACTCAAGAAAATAACTATCATGTGAAGCATAATCCAATTGAAAATTAAAATCATGATGACAAGTTTCATGGTTATCTTTATTCTTTATAGCATACGTGTCATCACAATAATCATCATAAATAGGAGGCATGCTTTCATCATAATATATTTTCTCATCAAAACCTGGGGGACTAAACATATCATCTTCATCAAACATAGCGTCCCCAAGCTTGTGGCTTTGCATATCATTAGCATCATGGGTATTCAAAGAATTCATACTAACAACATTGCAATCATGCTCATCATTCACATATTTTATGCCAAGCATTCTATGTAATTCTTCTTCTAGTACTTGAGCACAATTTTCCTTCCCATCATTTTCACAAAAGATATTAAAAAGATGAAGCATATGAGGAACCCTCATTTCCATTTTTTGTAGTTTTCTTTTATAGACTAAACTAGTGATAAAACAAGAAACTAAAAGATTCGATTGCAAGATCTAAAGATATACCTTCAAGCACTCACCTCCCCGGCAACGGCTCCAGAAAAGAGCTTGATGTCTACGACGCAACCTTCTCCTTGTAGACATTGTTGGGCCTCCAAGTGCAGAGGTTTGTAGGACAGTAGCAAATTGCCCTCAAGTGGATGACCTAAGGTTTATCAATCCGTGGGAGGCATAGGATGAAGATGGTCTCTCTGAAACAACCCTGCAACCAAATAACAAAGAGTCTCTTGTGTCCCGAACACACCCAATACAATGGTAAATTGTATAGGTGCACTAGTTCGGCGAACAGATGGTGATACAAGGGCAATATGGATGGTAGACATAGGTTTTTGTAATCTGAAATTATAAAAACAGCAAGGTAGCAAGCGATAAAAGTGAGCACAAATGGTATTGCAATGCTTGGAAACAAGGCCCAGGGTTCATACTTTCACTAGTGCAAATTCTCTCAACAATAATAACATAATTGGATCATATAACTATCCCTCAACATGCAACAAAGAGTCACTCCAAAGTCACTAATAGCGGAGAACAAACGAAGAGATTATTGTAGGGTACGAAACCACCTCAAAGTTATCCTTTCTGATCGATCTATTCAAGAGTCCGTAGTAAAATAACACGAAGCTATTCTTTCCGTTCGGTCTGTCATAGAGTTCGTACCAGAATAACACCTTAAGACACAAATGAACCAAAACCCTAATGTCACCTAGATACTCCAATGTCACCTCAAGTATCCGTGGGCATGATTATACGATATGCATCACACAAACTCAGATTCATCTTTCAACCAACACAAATTACTTCAAAGAGTGCCCCAAAGTTTCTACCGAAGAGTCAAGACGAAAACGTGTGCCAACCCCTATGCATAAGTTCACAAGGTCATTGAACCCGTAAGTTTATCACCAAAACATACATCAAGTAGATCACGTGAATATCCCATTGTCACCACAAATAAGCACATGCAAGACATACATCAAGTGTTCTCAAATCCTTAAAGACTCAATCCGATAAGATAACTTCAAAAGGAAAACTCAATCCATTACAAGAGAGTAGAGGGGGAGAAACATCATAAAATCCAACTATAATAGCAAAGCTCACGATACATCAAGATCGTACCACCTCAAGAACACGAGAGAGAGAGAGAGATGTCAAACACATAGCTACTGGTACATACCGTCAGCACCGAGGGTGAACTACTCCCTCCTCGTCATGGAGAGCGCCGGGATGATGAAGATGGCCACCGGTGAGGGATCCCCCCTCCGGCAGGGTGCCGGAACAGGGTCTCGATTTGTTTTTGGTGGCTACAGAGGCTTACGGCAGCGGAACTCCTGATCTATTGTGCTCCTGGATGTTTTCGGGGTATATGGATATATATATATAGGCGAAAGAAGTCAGTCAGCGGAGCCACGAGGGCCCACGAGGGTGGGGGCGCGCCCAGGGGGGTAGGGCGCGCCCTGGACTCTCGTGGCCACCTCGTTGCTTCCCTGATGTCTACTCCGGGTCTCCTGGATTGCGTTTGTTCCAAAACTAACTCTCCCGAAGGTTTCATTCCATCTGTACTCCGTTTGATATTCCTTTTCTGCGAAACACTAAAATAGGCAAAAAAAATAGCAATTTGGGTTGGGCCTCCGGTTAATAGGTTAGTCCTAAAAATAATAAAAATTGTATAGTAAAGCCCATTAAACATTCAAAACGGGTAATATGATAGCATGGAACAATAAAAAATTATAGATACGTTGGAGACGTATCAGTGGACACCCAAAGAGAAGGAACCACCACAGGATCATAGCTCCAGTGAGATCCCTGGAGAACCTGCCAGGTATTGGAGAACCTGTGCTCCAACGCAACCAAGTAGCGACGGTCGTGCACGTCCTCCTCGCTGACACGGTGACGTACCACCTCCGCGGGGTCCTCAAGCCTCTCGACCGTCACTGGCCCACGAAACCGCCACCAAAGAAGGTTCGGGTCAACGACGGGCTGACTCCTCACCAAGCTGCGCCCCCGGTAGTTAGCGCCTCCCAGTACTAGCCCGACGGAGCCTAGTCCTGGACATGGCCCATCTAGTAAAGCAGGTGTCCTCCGCCGAGTCGACGACGAGGATGCGGGGTAGGCATCATCGACATCGATGCGGGAAAAATTGCTTTAACTAAAAAATAACAACAAATGTGACATGTTCAACTAGTTCTATTAATTCAACTAGTTCTTACTAAAAATAAACTTACTATAAATAAAAATAAACTAATATCTAATTAGTACCTAGTTCTTACTAACTAATTAGTACATAGGAACTATTGCCCTAATTACCATCTAATTTGATGAACCTAGGGGTGGAAAGTGGTAGCGGATAATCCGAAATTTGATGCAAAAGATGAACCCTAACTAATTTGATGCAATTAACATTTGAAGAACCCTAGGCAGAGGTAGGGAAGGGGGAGGAGCAGGCATGCTCACCTCGGGTGCCTGCGGCAAGGGAGGGGCAAGCGGCGTCGAGGGCGGGGTCGGCGCTCGGGCGTGCGGCGGAGGGCGGCGTCGAGGTCGGGGACAGGGGCGGCGTCGAGGTAGGGGACTGGGGCGGCGTCGAATCCGAGGTCAGGGGCAGTGTCGAGGGTGTGCGGAGAGCGACGGGAGAGCGCGCGGTGGCCGACGGGCGACGGCTGCTTCGACAGCGGAGGTGTTGGGATTCGGGGGAAGTGGCCGTGGGGAAGAACGAACCGCGCGGTTAAGTCAAAAGTAGTAGTAGCGCTTCCTGGGAAGTGCGCTACTGCTAAGTTAGCTATAGTGCGTTCCTGGATACGCGCTACTGCTACTCCTTTCTCCCCCCCCCCCTTTCATTTATTTTTCTTTACATTTTATTTTTTCCTTTCTCCTTTTTCTATTTCTTTCATTTTCATTTACTTTTCTATTTGCTTTCCATTTAATTTTATTTCCTTTATCAATAGCGCCTTTCTGCGTAAATGCGCTGCTACAAAGCATGTAACGGTAGCGCTGTTCTCCATAGATCGCTACTATTATGTGTAGCCTATCGGCTAAGTAGTGGGAATTTTAGTAGTAGCGCTTTTATCTTCAGGCGCGCTACTGCTACAATTGTATCTGTACCGTGGTTTACGACAACGCGCTACTGCTACTTAGCACTAGCGTGGTTTTCCGACATGCGCCACTGCTAAAGTTCTGTGTATAAGGTTTTCCCTAGTAGTGTAGATGTGTTATTCTCACGATGAGTGTTTATTCACTTGTCATTACACGAGAGTACGACAAAGGTATTAGGGATGCCCAGTCCTGAAATGAATAATGAATTTACTTTATGTTGCCAAATAATAAATTCCTTGGAAAGTGTTGGTATGGAGGGCACCCGTGGATACGGTTAGCCACGGAAAGTGAAAGTAATGGTGAAAAAAGGAATAAACTTTATTTTCTGTTTGGGAACCACCTATGATGTATCTAGCATGGAAAGTGTTGAGATCTATAAGTCGTTTTCGTTGGTGGGAAAAGTATGCCTCTCAAAAATATTTTTATCTCTCAATTTAAGCTTTGAGCTCTGGTACCTCTACAAATCCCTACTTCCCTCCACGAAGGGACTTTCTTTTACTTATGCAATTTTTATTTTCAATTTGAGTCTCCATCTTCTCTTATAAACCACCAACTAAGTGGCACTATGATCGTATTTGAGCATTGGGTGTAGCTAATATTCGAGTGTGTTTCATGAATAGATCAGTGATTGAGCATAATGGGCTAGGGATAACTTGCTTCAGTATTGATATTTTGAAAGACATGGTTTCTTGTTGATATGCTTGAGTATTAAAGTCTTGGTTGGTTGGTTGGTCGCGTGCGGGTGAATCCATAGATCAATCAGTCGGTCGCCTTCACTCCTCGGCCATAAACTAGTTCCTACCATGTCAAAACTAGACTATTGCTTTGAATCATATAAAACTCCCTATGTCCATGCTATAAAGAAAAGAAATGTGATGAACATGTTAGGCAGCATTCCACATCAAAAACTCTGTTTTTATCATTTACCTACTCGAGGACAAGCAGGAATTCAGCTTGGGGATGCTAATACGTCTCCAACGTATCTATAATTTTTGATTGTTCTATACTGTTATATTATCATTCTTGGATGTTGTACAATCATTTTATAGTCATTTTATATCATTTTTTGGTCTAACTTATTGACATAGTGCCCAATGCTAATTGCTGTTTTCTGCATATTTTTTACATCGCGGGAAATCAATATCAAACAGAGTCCAAATGCAGCGAAACTTCCTGAGAATTTTTTTGGGCCAGAAGACATCAAGTGGGCCAAGGAAGCACCTGGTGTGCCTCGAGGGGAGCATCACCTACCAGGGCACGCCAGGAGGCCCAGGCGCGCCCTGGTGGGTTGTGCCCACCTCGGGTTGCTGCAGTTTCTCATCTTTGTTTCTCCGGTAGAAATCTTGGGGCACTCTTTGAAGTTTTTTGTCTTGGATTGAGTATTATGAATCTGAATTTTTTTATGCATATCGTATAATCAACTCACAGATACTCGCGGTGGACATTGGAGTATCTAGGTGACATTAGAGTTGGTTGATATATATCATATGGTGTTATTTTAGTACAAACTCTTGGATAGATCGATCGGAAAGGATAACTTGGTGTTATTTTAGTAGGAACTCTTAGATAGATTGATCGGTAAGGATAACTTTGAGGTGATTTCGTACCCTACAAACAATTTCTTCTTATGTTCTCCGCTAGATAGGAACTTTGGAGTGATTCTTCATCACATGTTGAGGGATGTTTATATGATCCAATTGTATTAGCATTGTTGAGAGATTGCACTGGCGGAAGTACGAACCCTGGGCCTCATTTTCAAGCATTGCAATATCGTTTGTGCTTCGTTTTATCAATTGCTACCTTGCTGTTTTTTATTGTTCCTATTACAAAAATCAATATCTACTATCCATATGACACTTGTATCACCATCTCTTCACTAACTAGTGCATCTATATAATTCAGGACAGTATAAACGCACCTAAACCTTACCCTCACAGCGATTTGCGTTTTCGGCCGTCCGTTTTCTTGATGTGGATGTTTTCGGCCGTCAGATCTCTTGCGCAAAGCCTTCTGCCCTGCATCTATGTAATATTGGCCCGTCTGTCCTATGGGCCGCTGCTCCGGAGGCCAAAACGAAGGCTTTTGGTTCCCGGGGCCTTCGGCCAGCCCATTACATTGCTTGGCCAAAGTAGGTCCACTGTTGGGCTTCCCTAAAGGGGACCTAGAGGAGCGGCTGCATTCGATCCATCCAGTCCCGATCTCCCGATGCGAGGAGCAGAGAGGAGCGGCTGGTTCAATCCTGGCGGCCGGTGTCACTCGATTGAATCCGTGTGTGATATGTGTCCAACATATCTATAATTTTGATTGTTCCATGCTGTTATAATGTTATTCATGGATGTTTTACAATCATTTATAGTCATTTTATATCATTTTTGGTACCAACCTATTGACATAGTGCCCAGTGCCAGTTGTTGTTTTCTACATGTTTTTGACATCGCGGGAAATCAATATCAAACGGAGTCCAAACGCAGCGAAACTTCCTGAGTTTTTTTTGGGCCAGAAGACATCTAGTGGGCCAAATAAGCACCTAGGGGGTGCCTCGACGGGACCAGGCACGCCCTGGTGGGTTGTGCCCACCTCAAGTGCCCCCTGAACCACCTATTTGCTCTATAAATACCCCAATATTCAAGAAACCCTAGAGGAGTCGACGAAAATCAATTCCAACCGCCGCAGAGTCCAGAACCACCAGATCCTATCTATACACCATCACAGAGGGGTTCACCACTTCCATTGGTGCCTCTCCGATGATGCATGAGTAGTTCTTTGTAGACCTACGGGTCCGTAGTTAGTATCTAGATGGCTTCCTCTCTCTCTTCATTATCAATACAATGGTCTCTTGGAGATCCATATGATGTAAGCCTTTTTGCGGTGTGTTTGTTGTGATCCGATGAACTTTGAGTTTATGGTCAGATCTATGCTTTTATCCATGAAAGTTATTGGAGTCTTCTTTGATCTCTTATATGCATGATTGCTTATAGCCTCGTATTTCTTCTATGATATTTGGGTTTTGTTTGGCCAACTTGATCTATTTATCTTGCAGTGGGAAGAGGTGCTTTGTAGTGGGCTCGATCTTACGGTGCTTGATCCCAGTGACAGAAGGGGAGCCGACACGTATGTATCGTTGCTACTAAGGATAACAAGATGGGGTCTATATCTACATAAATAGATAAATGGATCTTGTCTACATCATGTCATCCTTCTTATTGCATTACTCTGTTTTTCCATGAACTTAATACACTAGATGCATGCTGGATAGCGGTCGATGTGTGGAGTAATAGTAGTAGATGTAGGCAGGAGTCGATATACTAATCTTGGACGTGATGCCTATATAATGATCATTGCCTGGATATCGTCATGATTATTTGAAGTTCTATCAATTGCCTAACATTAATTGTTTCCCACCGTTTGCTATTTTTCTCGAGAGAAGCCACTAGTGAAACCTACGGCCCTCGGCTCTCTTTTCATCATTTTTGCTTATTTGCGATCTATTTTCCTTTGCATTTATTTTTAGTTCTATTAAACCAAAAATACAAAATTACCTTGCTGCAATTTATTTGTTCCGCGATCTATTTATCATATCTACCACTTTTATCTCACATTATTTGCCTATCTTGAGGCGCCGTACCCGAAAGGGATTGACAACCCCTTTATCACGCCGGGTTGCGAGTATTTGTTATTTGTGTGCAGGTGCTGTTTACGTGGTGTGAGGAGGTTCTCCTACTGGTTCGATAACCTTGGTCTCATCACTGAGGGAAATACCTACCATCACTATACTACATCATCCCTTTCTCTTTGGGGAAATACCGACGTAGTTCTAGCAGACATCAGTGCGGGGATGGACTGAGGCAGGTCGATGCGTACGCTGGGAGCCTGGGATCGACCGGAGGAGCGGGACGCTGGTCAAGGCGATGCAGTCAAACGCGCGAGGGGATGAGCGGGGGCGAAGCATCGGTGACGAAGGCGAGTGAAACTGATCCGTAGGGACTTCATGAGGCAATCAATCATCAGTTTCCGGAGTCATTCATCGCGGATCAGTTTGTACTGTCTAAATGCTGAATGGAGGTATGTATTTCTGCCTTCTAGCCTGCATCAAATCACCACGTGCACCTGCATATATACTTCTTCTCCTCCAGCTCTCCTATCACCCTTGTTCCTACAACAGTAGGACCTCACGCAGCCATGGTGCTCGGCTAGGTTGCCCTCTATCTGCGTTCATGTGCCCTTATCCGATCCCCGCTTCCACCCTCCAATTAAATTGTCCTAAAATCTTCCATGTCCCAATTTTGTGCAGGTGGTTCATCCTGCTTGTGGTCAATTTTTTCAGGCTTTTTGGTGTATGCAAGATGCAACAACGTCAATCCAATATGTGTGCGTGCAGGTGGTGCTCACCATTGGAGATCGATTCTCGTATTGTGCTTTGGTCATTTTTTTAATTGGACAATCTCCAATGGCTCCTGGAAAGGTGATATTTTCACAGTGACTATCATACATCACGTATTCATGTATTAGCATTATATACTCCCTAGATTATGCACCTGTGTCTTTCATACCATGGAACTGTTTATTCCCATATGGGACATTCATGTTACTTAGAACAGAAAAGTAAAATGTGCAAGTAGTCACTCATCGAATATTAATTCCATCAAAAGATATCATTCTACTTTTATCTCCTTTTACCATTTGTGTTTAGCCTTTCACATTTTATGCAAATTTAACCGTAGATCAACAATAATTCGACTTTCAACCTTGGTCATTCCAACGACTAGCCTTCAAGGATATTTAAACTTAGTATCCTAATAAAATTAACATCAGAACTTCTTCTCAATGAAACCATGCCCTTCTCAGATTAATTTTGTTTATTATGAGCTGAAAAATGTACCCTGTAATGTAATTCAATTATGTGAATGTGGTTTCGTCATGAAAAGATGAAAATGAAATCTTGGCAAGACCTATCTCAGGTAGTATACGGAAATGTTGATTCTCACTTATGCGGACTATAAACCTCTGTTCTTACCTTACTGTGAAACTGAGCTAGGTATTCAAGATTTTTTGGTGGCCCTAGGATGAGAGACAACTCTTTGTGCTTGTCATTCTTCAATATTATTTATAATTAAAATGTACTTGTGCTTGCTATTTTCATACATGTGCCTTTTATTGCCGAAGCAGGTTTCTCAGACTTGTACATTAGAAGCGCATAATAAGATTTTAAAGTCTTGGATTTACTCATAGCTTATAGTGTGTTTTGGTCAATTTCAATGTTTTTTGGCATAGTTGTGCTTAGATAGTAGTACATACCAAAGGGATTTTTAATGTTTATTTTACGTATTTAATTTCACTTTACT
>NC_041389.1:559886863-559889290 GCF_002162155.2 Triticum dicoccoides
ACTAACATGTTGTGTGTACTAAAGATCTTGTTTTCATGCTAAGAAACACTGCATTGTTTTTGGTCCATATAGCAGGATGGTGAAAAGGGAGTGGGCTTTGGAAGATCATGTGTTTGGTTGGGTTTAAATTTTGGGGCTTTGAGAAGGTGCCAGGTACCTCGTGTTGTGTGCTGATTAACCTCATGGCCTTCTAGATTTTAAATTTTTTCTATGACTCAAGGTTATCTTTGAGATTTCTCCTTTTGCATGATTTTAAGATTATGTTGAATGCTACTCCTATTGATAAATTAATGCGAAAGCTGGTTTATCTGACATTCCAAAAATATGTCCTGAAATTGTACCATTTTGTGTAAATTTAATATTTTGAGTTAACGATTAGTATATCGGTATACATACAGTTATTTTACTAATGAATTCATTTTTGTCCATTCTTACCCTCTCTACAATTATGTAAACGGTTTCAGTGTCCCCAAAATATTGTTGTTTTCTGTCTGATTTATTTACTTGTATGATTGAATTGTTCATGATTGTCGGGCTATATCCGACGTAGATTTGATGCTCATGCAGATGAAAGCAATGTTATTACTCAAAACTACAACTAACAACTTTCACCTATCCTTAGTCAAATTGTAATAGAATAACCTATCAGTATCTCGAATAATATTGGTGACCACTAGCTATAATGACAGAGCCTGAGGATAAGGACAACACTAATGAAAGTGATAATAGTAGAATCCATATCTGTCCTCTGGCTGCAGCACAACCTCCCCTCTAAATTTTGAATATCTAAGTATATTTGTTACACTATGCATCCCTTATGATAGATGTTGATGGGAAGAATGAAAGACCACCAAGGATCATCAGAGTGAGGTGTGTTAAAGTACGTTTAGACTTCAGTGCAAGATGGATAATAAGACAAGGTGATGGTTACTAATGGTTTTCTGGAACATATGCAGATGCAAATCACCGAATGAGGAGACTAAAGGGTCGACACCTAGGAAAGTTGCATAAAAGAAGATAAACAACTGCAACTTTCCTAAAACAGATGGACGCATCAACACGCGTCATCGATGATCTAGTTTACCATTGTATTTGATTTGTTGGGGACACAAGAGACTTTTTGTTATTTGGTTGCAGGGTTGTTTGAGAGACCATCTTCATCCTACACCTTACACGGATTGATAAATCTTAGGTCATCCATTTAAGGAAAAATTGCTACTGTTCTACAAAACTCTACGTTGGAGGCTCAACACGAGTCTACAAGAATAAAGTTGCGTAGTAGACATAACCCATGCATTTTGACTGTGTAATACCGTCGGAGCGGTAGTACCGCTTGTGTGCGGGCAGTAGGCATAACGGTTGGACCCCCTCCCTATAAAAGAGGGTCTTCTTCCCCAATGTTTTTTAACCCTTGAGCTTGTGTTCTTCCCCCATTGTTGACCTTCTTCGATCTTGCTATCTCTTAATCCCTCCAATAACTCTTGATAGTTCTTGAGGGAAAAGAGAGAGGAGATATAGATCTATGTTTCCACCAATTATTTTCTCCTCTATGTGAGGGGAAACCCCTTGGATCTAGATCTTGGAGTTCTTTGTGTTTTGCTTCTTGTTCTTCCTCTCATATTCCTCCATAACTTTCGTTGCTTTGGTGGGATTTGAGAGTGATGGACTTGAAAACTCCGTGTGTCCTTGCCATTCCATTTGGTGCATCGATTTGAATTCTCCACAGTGATACATGGAGGTGAAAGTTGAGAAGCTTATTACTCTTGGGTGCTTGGTACCCTATAGCTTGTTCCTCTTTGGTGCTTGGGCGCCCTAGATGGTTGGTGGTGCTTCGGAGCCCAATTGTTCCTCTTTGGTGCTTGGGCGCCCTAGATGGTTGGTGGTGCTTCGGAGCCCAATCGTTGTGGTGTAAAGCTCCGGGCAAGCGTCGGAGGCTCCAATTAGGTTGTGGAGATTGCTTCGAGCAATTTGTACGTGTTTCGGTGACAGCCCCCAAGGGTTCCCAATTTGTACAGGTCTAGTGACCGCCCACAAGGGTCCCTTAGTGGAATCACGACATCTTGCATTTTACGAGGGCATGAGGAGATTAAGGTGGCCCTAGTGGCTTCTTGGGGTGCATTGTGCCTTCCCACCACTCCAAACGGAGATTAGCATCCAGAAGGGTGTGAACTTTGGGATACATTATCGTCTCCACGTGTCTCGGTTATCTCTTGGTCGAGCCCTTTACTTACGCACTTTACTTTGTGATAGCCCATAGTGTTTCATGATATACATCTTCCTATCACTTAGTTGTTTATCTTGCTTAGCATAAGTTGTTGGTGCACATAGGTGAGCCTAGTTGTTTTAGGTTTTGTGCTTGACAAATTAAACACTAGTTTTATTCTTCATTTGTTCAAGACTAAACCGTAATTACTTTAAAGCGTCTAT
>NC_041389.1:559889568-559912069 GCF_002162155.2 Triticum dicoccoides
GATATGATAATACAGTTTGCATCATAACCTAATTTAATTTCAAATTCACTTCTCATCTAATAATGGCACTATTATTTGTTCAACTTTGGAAAATGCCCATTGACATCATATGGCTTTGCTAAGCTTCAACAATTAGGAAATGTTGATAGTCAAGAAGCATGAGTTCTATTCATAGTAATTATTTTGTGTTGGTGACACATTGAGTAATTTTTTAATGAGATCCAAGGAGCTCCAATTGTACTGAGTATGATATTTTACTGCTTGACATTGCATCTCTACAGTTATTAGTATCTCAATAGTAATTTGTACTATTCATCAAAAGGTGGGAGGTTTAGTTCTTGTAAGGCTTTCTTACGCAAAGTCATTTGTAAATATCACTTGTCGATATTGAATATTTAATACCAATCACCTCTTTATCCTTTCACAACGAATTCTTTTAGCTTCCTTCATAGTTGGTATAACATGTGGCTTGTATTAATGTACATTTGTTATAGCATGTTTGTAGGGTGTAGTATATCATGCCGATATGATTGGTCACTAGTGTTTTAAGTTATTCATTTAATATGACACCTTGCGGTAGATGGTGAATAATTTGGTGTGGTACACATCCCATGTCCTTATAAGAAGCATATAGTTGTGTAGCAACACATTAGGAACTTCTACAAACTGTTAGTCACAGAAAACAAAGAATCTTGGTTTTCAAAAATGGTATGCACAACATAGGTCTGAGAGGTGTTGGGAATTTTCTAATGATTCATAATATCGTTGGTGCTACCCATGCATGGTAGGCGGCGTGCCAGCATCTCCCACTGTTCCACCGCGCACCGATGTTTATGCACTCACAGCTGGCATGAGGAACAATGAAGACACTGCGAAGCGCTGCAACCGATAGCACTTCTTCTCGGATCATGCTTTCGCGTATTGATGATCCTCCACTCTGGTGAGAGTGACGAGGGAAGGTAGCATGCGGGCAGAGCATGTTTGTAAATGCTACTTTCTGCTCATTGTGGGCATTAGGAACAGATCCACACGGCCGCTTCGTATAAGGGTTCGGCCCATTTCACGTGCGCCTTCTCTTTTCGGTACATTGCCAGTCATACAAAGAAAAAAACAAGGAAAATTATGTTATACCTTTTTTTGACAACAACGTTATACCTAGTGGGGACAGATAACGAGTGACTCAGCTTGATTCGTTATAACTCATTAAGTAAGAAATGCTCAATTTGGCATTTTAAAATAAAAACTATCCACCACACAACCATTACCAGCACTAGAACAAGCCACCGTTGTGCTCCCTTGATGGAGCTGGCCTGACTTGGCTGATAATAGCCGAAAAGTCTTCATGCATATGCCCGTATGCACATGTGTTCATTCAAATCTTATCAATACTAGTAACTCCCTACGTGCAATGCATGTTGATATTAGGAAATATATTAACTGCACACGGATATTAGGTAGAATATTATTTGTGTGTTAATTATGTTATTAGTGTTGCAATTTATATTTGGTATGATATTAACTGCATGCTAAACCTATTGGGCACTCACCATTGGAGCAACCTATGTCGTTGGATCGACCTGGATTGATGGCTGAGATTTGATGTATCTGCCTCTTTGGATGTTTTTATATCGGTATAGATAAGGAAGGGCAATGTACCACGTCACATGCAAATTCTGAAAACTAAGTTACATGCCTTTAGTCGGTTTATGCAAGTTTTTATCATGGCTGCTAGGGTTTCATCGCAAACCGTTAGCTACCTAAGATCATCATTAAGTATGATTGTTCAATTTGCTTGCTTAATATGCGGGGTGTATGAAACATGAGATGTAGTGAAAAGATCTCAAGTCTTGGTATCAAACCCACGGGAGGATGCGCTTTATGACAAAGATTCTAGCAAGCATTGTTCTAGTAAAATGTTCCAGTTGCCCGAACCTTTTAAATAACAAAACCTTTTTGGTGTAAACCGTGATATGGAAATAGGGTATGAGGACTTGCTTGTGTATGGGCTGCTGTGTTGATTTACACTATAGTTTTGGCGTACACGCGTTACGATGTGCTCACAACAAGATGAAGTAAGGGATGTGTCCAAAGTATGTCATGACAGGTTAGTAACCTGCGTTGAGAGTCAGTCATCCAACCACAGCCCCTTGGCATCTCGCGGGGTTATCTCCGTTATTAAGGATTTCTCTAGACAAATATATGTTTTGATTCACTTGAACATTTTTCTAAAAATATCACAAACCTTTTTCTGAATGGTGCGGAACATTTTTTAAAATAACGCCAACAATTATTCTAATGAACAAACAGTCTTTTAGAAATAACACGGAAATTAGTTTTAAATGCGTGAACATTTTTGAAATGTTAATGCCATCAACATTTTTTCAAATATTGGGTGAACATTTTTTGGCATTGTGCTGATATTTTCTATAATTGATTAAATAACTTATTGATTTCTTTTAGAATTTTTGAACTATAAAACAAGATAGAAAAGAAAAAAAGGACGACTAAACACATACATAAGAAAAGTGTTTATACTTCCCTCAAAAGAAAAGTGTTCAATGTTTATACATCAGGAACAATATTTATACATGTTTAATATTTTACAAATACATGTTTTTTAAATATGTTTTGATGTCTACTTGTTTTCATACACATTGTATATTTTTTGTATACACCTGAAATATTATTTTTATGCACATTTGAAACCAAATTCAAATATAGGACTAAGTTTTTTTCAAATATATGTTTTCACATACATGTTGAAACATTTTTTCTAATGATATGAAATATTTTGTAAAATTTGCAAACATTTAGTACATTGTATAACCATTTTCTATAAATGGCATGAATATATTTTTGAAATGCTTGAACATTTTTAATGTAATCTACAATTATGATGATCGAGCTCTACTTGTGTCACCTCTACTGAAATAGGTGCTTCCGTGACAAGTGTTTGTCTCTAGGAAACAAATTGATAAATAGCATGACCTGAGATTTTCCACTATATTTGTCCTTCTAACCTATCAGTCCTTGGGAGAGGATCAATTTCTCTACTAATTGACTTCTAGATGTATTTGTCCTTCTACCTGGCAAGTTGGTAGGTATAACTTCCATTTTGTATGGTTTGTAATTCCTTGAATATGAACTCCAAGAGTCCTCTTGGGGTAGAGTGGATTAATAGAACAACGTCATATGAGGGATGAAGCAGCCAAAATATCATGCATTGGCCATTTACCTTTCTGTTCTACAATACACAAAGCCTTGGTTGTGGATATACTATGATGAAAACAATAGCGTTCTGATTTTATTGCTTACAATCTTGCACTATTTTTTTATTTTTTATTTACAAAAAGGAGGTTGACCCCCGGCCTCTACATACAATCTTGCACTAGTAACTAGCTCCATTTGTTGTTTGGTGAACCGGTAATGATCTTTTGTTACTTCAAGATTCCACCCTATATCGAATGAATATTGACTCATCCTATAAACCATGATTTCAATCGTAAGGCAAATTGAGATAGTATACTAAAAAATATCAAACTTCAATTGCTGGCTCCAAAGACTTTCAAGGAGTGTTCGTTCACCTCAAGAAACATGGCGAAAAGGAAACGTGGTGGCCAAATTTTGGTCATGTTTGCGTCAAAACATTAATGCTTCACTCGACTGTCACCAGCAGCGGTGCCCATGGTGACTTCATTGGTACTATCAACGCAAATATCCTCCTTTTTCCAGCAAAAATGGAAGGGGGGAGAGATAGGTGGAGATATGAAAAAAAATGTTCTCTTCATTCGCTCCAGATCTTCCGGTCTCTAAGCCGAGGCACTCGTCCTCTTAACCTCCATAAAGAATGGTGTTAGAAACATTATTTCTTCCTTCTCCTGAAGTTCAATATTTCCCTTGCAAATTTGTTCTTTGTGAGCGTGTGATCATGTGTTATATGTCTTGTGAATCAAACAGTTAATATAATTCTTCCGATCCTAATTATCAATGATATCCTTAATTCAGACCTTGTTCGCGGTGGAAGAAGTTGATTTTGTTTGGTTATAATCATTCATGTTCGCGGTGGATGAATTTTGAGTATCTAGTTATTGAGAACAAGCAGTTTGTTTTTGCATCACTTTACAGTGTATTTTTTCTGTTGATTCCGCAATTGGTATAACATGTGGTGTGCATTAATATACAATTGGCACAGCACGCTTTTTATTAGAGACACACAACACCCTTTGGTGGGTGTGGGATCTCGGCCTAACTTCTACGTATTTTCCACGATACTATACCAAGTATATAGCATGCATGCCAACACCATTTGTTAGAAGTTATTCATTCATAGTGACGCCTCGCGGTTTGGGTGCACACCCCATTTCCCTATAAGTAGCATAGTAGTTGTGATTGGTGAAGCAATACATAATATTTTTTGGAAAACACATTTGTCGCGAAAACAAGATAATCTTGTGTTAATGAATATCAGTATTTTAATCTGTAGGCTTGTGAAGTGTCGGAAATTTAGCAATGAGGCCCACTACAGCTGGCGATAGTTCTGCATGGTCAGCAGCAAACCGGTGTCTGCTCCCACTCCGCCTCTCGTGGTCATTTATGCACCCACCGCTGGCCTGGGAAACCAGAGAGATGTGTGGAAGCACGGTCCATCATCTTCCTTCTGCTCTGACCGTGAGAAGTAGGCGACGGCTATAGAATCCCTTGCCTTCCTCTCGGGACTACCTGACCGGTTGCCGGCGCCGCGACTGCCACCGCGCACCTTCTCCCTGATGGCCGGCATTCCCGACTTCCGATGAAGAAACGTCTGCTCAGCTAATAGGGATTGCTGCCTAGTCTATCGACTGGGACAGAAATTGCAGGTCATGCATATTAAATTCATAGATTAAAAGATTATTGGTTAGATGACAAATTCATTCACGTGTACATCTCTTTACTAGACACTAGTTGGTGCAGAGGCCGGGGAAGTGAAATTCTCCCCCGATTTTATATGCGACAACGTCTAGATGCTAGTTTAGATGATGAGCTACCGGCCGAGTGTTGAAAGGAGAGGTTATGAGTGCCGGACGGGAAGATATTTTGAGGCGGCGGTAGCGTCAGAAGAGAGACCGAACCTCCGTGGAGATTTGGTTTGGGTGTATCTAACTAACATTGACTATTTTCACGTTAAAACAAAGAGGTATGTTTGGGGGGCCACGACGGCATCTTTGCCACCCGTCTTATCACGGTGTGGCACCAGGGAGCTCGCCTTTGCCCGGGTGGGGTAGGGTGGGGCGGTGTAAGCTAGGTCTTGCCAGGGGGCTGCTCGGGTGGGGAAGGAGGCGTCTTCCCGCCCGTCTCTCCTATTGTCTAGGTTACAAGCACTGGGCAAGGATGGAGTTGGTTCCATGGACGCCGGTGTGGTGGCCTTAGTGGTGTGAGCCGTGGTGCTCGAAGGAGGAGCTCACAGCTTAGGCACTTTTTCGTGACCATGGTCCTGTGGGCGGCGTGGTGACTAGGGTGTGACATTCGATGGTTGTAGTGCGGTCGTCTGTGCGTCCATCGGTGGTAGTTAGTGCTGGCTAGGGTCAAAACTTGTTCTGACTTGTCAGACCAGCGTCAGCAGCGTTCTAGTGTCGTCCCCTTCTTGAATGCGTTGTCACGGGCACTCACTGTTTGCCGCGATGCTTCGGGGAAAACCCTCATCCTCAGATTTTGCAGTGCGGCACACCGGTGTCGTTCCCTTCATAAAGGGGTTGCTTTGGATCGTCATACATGGCTTCCTCTCATTGCGGTGGCTTGGTCACGAATGAGGGCCCCGACATCTCCATAGTGATGTTTATTGTCCACTTGTTATTGGTTGGGAGTTGCTTGGGGTAGTTTGGTTGTTCTCGACATCTTTGTATCATGCCTTGGGTGTTTTCTGTGTTGTGGCGTGTGTTTGCATCAATGTATTTGTATCGGCTGGCTCGGTGATTGTTGCTTTATATATAAAGTGGGGAAAACCCTTTTTCGGTATGGCAAGATCACATCTCCTCATTCTGGTTTTCCAAGTCCCTTTGCAAGGGACTTATGTACTAATTTATTTTGAAATGCACCTCATCTAATTGTGTAACTATTTTATCATTCGACTTTCAAATGCCTATTGGCAACTTATGGATTTACTAAGTTTCTACAACTTGTCTATGACCTTTAGAAAATTGGGCAGAAGGAAGCAATTCTGTTAACACTAATCTTGATTCATGCATAGCAACTTTAGATTGAGTTCTACTTGCAACTAGTTAGGTGTTTATTGAAGGCGTGCCATGAGCCAATGAAGCTTTAGCTATACGTGTGAAGGAGGTAAGATGTCAAGCTTCTGCGTGATGCGGCGAACTTGGTAGCAGCCGTCCCCGAGGTTCCAAGGTGCCTCCATTGGTGCTCCTAATGCAAAACTCCTGCTTTTTCATCCATAAAAAATAGAAAGGTAAAGAGATAGAAGGAGACTGGAATTTTTTTTTCTATTGATCCACTCTCGATCTTCAAGTGTCCCACCTCAGGTACTCTACTTCTTCACATCCGTAAAAAATGATGCCCATATGTATTATTTATTCTTTCTCCTTGAGATCAAGGTTTCATCTAAAAAAATATTTGTGTGTGCGCGCTCATATGCGTTATGTTTTCTTACACAATCAAGTAATTGAATCCGTGAGATATCCCGGAGTCATGAGTTGATTTCATCAAATCCTAAGTACAAATGAGATAGTATAGTTTAGGCATACTTGATGGTGGAAGAAGTTAATTTCGTTTGGTTGTAATCATTCATGTTCAAGTTAGCAAAGTTTGTTCATAATAAATTTTTGGGTTGGTGTGAACGGTAAGGAAACTTTTCAGGAGATAAGTGGAGCTGGTGATGTATCGAAGATGATACTTTAGGGATCGATATTGCGTCTTTGTATTCCCTTTTATCTCAGTAGTAAGCTCTACCGAGTTATTACTCTTAAAAGTTTTTCATCCAAAAGTTGGTTGAGTGGTTTGTGTAAGGTTTTTTACGCGAAGTATATTGCAAACTCTTCTTGTTGCTAAGATATATTAAATTATGAATACCAAGCGGTGTATTTTTTTGCATCATTTTACGATGGATTTTCTACTCACTTTTGCAACTGGTGTAACATGTGGTTTGCATAAGCACAATTGGCATATAATTTTTGTCGGGTGTAGTATCCCAAAGTAACTTTCTCAGAATATAGCAACATATCTCATGATAAATGGTTGGTCACTTGATGGGGGCGCACACAACATATCCCTACAAGAAGCATAGTTGTGAAACAATACATAGAAGGGACACACTATCGGTCCCTAAAACCAAAGTACCTTGTTTTCATGAGAAAAAAGGGTGTGCAAACTATATGAATGAGAGGTATCAGAAAAAGGGGTCCCATTGAAATCATGGTGGACGTCATTGTGAGTTCCCCTACCTAGTGCTTGAATAGAACCTTCACACCAATGAGATAGACAACTAAAGGCAGTTTGTAGCACAACCTCCCACCATATACCATGGATAGACGTGGGCCCAAATAGAAATACCGTAGCACATGTCTATTTGTGTTGGCTAAGGTTATACCTAGATAGAAGCATATGTGGTGCAAAAAACAAAAGGTATCATATGTGTGTTCCCAAGAGAAAATCATGCCACACAAGCCTAATTTAATTTGAACTGCACCTCTCATCTAACTGCGTATCTACATTAAGTAGTTTATACCATTCACCTAATCCAACAATGTCCAAAGCTACAATCTCTTTCTCTTTTCCCCAACCATATACCCTCCACCTAAGGTCTCCTCCATGCCGCCACCTCATGACCATCTCCTCTTTTCCATCCAATGGCATCAACGACGACTAGAGGAGTAGGGCTCCGTTCACATTTTGGTTCTAGTAGGTCCTTTTTACCCTTAGGTTTTCGTTCCTTGGAGGCATCTGCGAGGTGTGTGGCGGAGATGATACATTCAAATAAGGTCTCTTTGGCCTCTCCCAACCTTGACGATGTCCGAGTCAGCGTGAAAAAGGGCCTCCGAGGGTACGTCCTGCCAAAACTGCTAGCCCTATTCGTATCTAGTTAGTTGGTGTGTTAATCAAGAGAAGTAGTTGGCTGGTTGTTGGCACAGCTAATTCAAAAAAAATCATCTTTCAATTGTTGTATCGAAAAGCCTAGTTTCTCCAACTATCTGGACTGGTGGTGAAGGATTGCAAGCTTCGACGTGTGGGGTGATCCCAAGCCGATGTTCCTTCACCTGTTATGAGATCTCATTTCTAGAGGTGTGTGGCTATTGAGGTATTCAAAGCCTTATATGGGAAGGGTGTTTGCTTGTGTTCCATTCCCATAATGTCTATTAAGTGCAATTTTAAAGCTTCGATGGGCGACATACAATCGAAGGAAAACAACCTGCATATCTTTTGAGGTGATTTTTGTTTCTGCTTGGCATTTATGTGTTGTTGTCTTTACAATGTTGTTATTGCTTTCCTTGATGAATATCTGATGTAAGATGCCTTTTGGGTGTCTTTCCTAAAAAAAGGTATTGGTGCACGCCGAGTAAACTTTTCATGACATCCACAGAGTTGGCAATATGCTCATTATGATACTGTACTACTTGTCATTGCATTTATGCAGTCATTTTTATTTCAATAGAACTTTTTACCTGAGTTATTCTTAAAAATGGTTCATAGAAAAATCGGTGGTGGTGGTTTTCGCAAGGTTATTTACGCAATGTCACTCGTAAATATCACTTGTTGCTATCAAATATGCAGTTATATTGATATGAATCACTTTCTTTTTGCATCATTTTACAATGAGATTCTTCTGCACTTAGTATACCACGTGGTTGGTATTAATGTACATTTGGCATAACATGTTTGTTGTGTGTGGTAAATAAAATCTCAACCTACTTCTATTATCCAGGATATAATAACAATATATAACACGCCAATATGATTGGTCACTAGGGTTTTAAGTTATATCCATTCAATGCGACACCATACGGTAAATGGTGAATAATTTGGTGGGGCACATATACCATATACTTATAAGAAGTATAGTAGTGAATCAATACATCAAAAAATTGGGAAACAGTTGGCCCTAAAAACCAAGTAACTTGCAAAACAAAGATCATATCTCTTTCCTCCTCCACAAGAAAAGTTCTTCTCCTCCCGTCGGCGCCACCGCCGGTCCGTCCCATCTCCGATGGCCTCTAGGCCATGGAGGTGCAGTGTATCTCGCCCTCCCCCTCAGCGAGAGGGACCCCGTTCTCACTCTTGTTAGAGTTAGCGCCTTGGTTGGGGCTCTGTGGCAGTGGCGATGTCCGTTAGTAGGAATAATGTCTCCCCGTTCTATCCCCGTCCCGATGGTGCATCAAGCAACGTCGGAGGGCGTGTGGAGGTTTGTCTCCGTCGGATCTTGCGGGATTCGGTCGGTGCCGGTCTCCGGTGGATCTATTTGGATCCAGTCTTCGTTTAGGTGTTTACAGGTTTGATCCTTCTGATCTACGAATTTCTTCATCGACGATAGTTGCTATTCTGGTGTGCTGGTTCTATGGGGCCTTAGCATGACGACTTTCTGACTGTCTACTACAATAAGGGTTGCCCGGCTCCGGTGAGGGAGGGGCGATGACGGCGACGCGCCTTTGGCTCGATCCAGTGCTTGTAGTCCTCGCTAGGTGGTCCACGTACATGGTTGTAGTTTTCATTACCTCCGTTGTTCTTTGTACTACCATGATTGAAGATGAATAGATTGAAAGTTTCTCGGAAAAAAAACAAAGTAATTTTGTTTTCTTGATAAATGGTATGCAATCAGTAGGCCTGAGAGTTGTTGGGAATTTAGCATGGAGTCCTCATACAGTTGGTATTACCACTGGATGATACGCCGCAAGCCGGCGTCTCCTTCGGACCTACCATGGTCATTCTCAAACGGTGACCTCTTGTCCAAGCTGCCTCCTACAAACTGGCCCTCCACTGTGGCATGAGAGACGACAGAAGGCTACGCATTCGGTGTTGGCGTAGGTTGTACAGAGAGAGAGGGAGAGAGAGAGAGAGTCCATGCACGCTAAAACAAACTGTTGTGTGCATGCATTGATCCCAGAAAGAGAGAGAATCCATGCCCGCAAAAAAAAAAAGAGAATCCAGGCACGCTAGCTCAATTCTTTTTTGAAACGAAGCAAAGAACT
Organism: Triticum dicoccoides; assembly: GCF_002162155.2. Taxonomy (NCBI): domain Eukaryota; kingdom Viridiplantae; phylum Streptophyta; class Magnoliopsida; order Poales; family Poaceae; genus Triticum; species Triticum dicoccoides. The sequence continues at coordinate 559,899,738 of NC_041389.1, forward strand.
TCCATTTATATTAGTTCATAAGAGAGTGAGAATTTAGCGGTTAATTTGAGGAAACCAGTCACCTATTATTGTTACCAGAAAAATATATGAAATGCACCGATTATTTATTTAATTTTTGAGGGAAAATGCACTGATTATCTGACTGTGTAACTATTACATCGTTCACCCTGGGAAAGTGGGCTACTGGCAACATATGCCTTTGTTGAGTTTCAACATTTAGTGAAGTTTAGAGAGTCAAGAAACATGATTGTGTTCATGATAAATATTTGGTTCTCGTGCGGCACTGTGTAATTTTTTCAGGAGATCCGGAGAGCTGGCGATTTACTGATTTGATACTTTAATGCTTAACATTGAATCTTTGTAAAAAAAATTATCTCAACAGTAATATGTACCAAGTTTATCTCAAATATTGTCCATCAAAAAGTGGGTGAAGTGGTACATGTAAGGTTTTCTTTAATAGTACAAAGTCACTAGCAACTATTAATTACTGAGACAAAATGCTTTATTTTTGCACCATTTTAAAATGAATCCTTTTTTTGGCGAAAAATGAATTCTTTCACTAGCTCTTTTGCAATTCAAATATCACGTGGTCACTATTATTGTACAATTCGCATAGCATGTTTGTTCGGTGCAACGTCTCACTATAACTTATTTTCTTCGGGGTAGAACTATATATAGCATGGCAATATGGTTGGTCACTAGTTTATTAAGTTATTCATTCATTACGTCACCAAAAAAAGTATTAGGTCATTCATTCATTACGTCACCGCTTGAGGATGAATATTTTGGTGGGGCGCACATACCATGCCTTTATAAGAAGCATAGCTGTGCATGGATACGTCAAAGAAATTGGACAACTGTTAGTTCCGAAACAAAGTAACCTCAGTTTTCAAGAATAAAAATGTATCTTGTTTTGATGAAAAACGGTTTGCAAACTGTTGGCCTGAGGGGTGTCGGTAATGTAGCTGTGATTGCCAATCAGGTCGGAGGTGCCAATCAGTATGGTGTGGGACTGAGGGAAGAAGGCCGGAGGGGGAGCTCCTATTTGCCGCGTTTTGCGGCAAATAAACGCCCCGCCGCGCAGGGCGCTCTGACAGGGCCGGCCCATTCAGTGCACTGCGAAAAAGAGTCTGAAAAATCGCAAAAAATGGTTGCACATGGTGGCTAGGAATCAAATTCAGGACCACCTGCTTATGCGATCTCTGTGCTAGCCAGTGAGATAGAACAGACCTGACGACTAGAATACAGCGGAACACTATAAGAAACTAAGTACAATTCCGAACTTAACACTATTTGACAAAATCCCGATTTATTTTTCAAATTTTGAGTAAATTTTGAACATATGATATTTTTTTCACAAATGCAATTTTTTATGAAAACGAACAAATTTTGAATTTCCCATACATTTTTCAAAAACTGAACATTTTTTAAATATGTGAACAATTTTTTAAAGCAGAAACATTTTTTGAATCGTTGGAACAAATTTCGAAATGGACAACAAATTTGGAAGCGTGAACAATTTTTTAAAGCACGGACATTTTTTAAATCTTGAGAACAAATTTGAAAAATTCCGAACAAAATTGAAAGCGCGAACATTTTTTGAATACATGAACAAAAAATTGAAATCCGTTAAATCTTTTGAATTTCAAAAGGTTTGAACTTTTGTGTAACAAGAAATTTTTTTGAATTTTGAGAACATTTTTTGGAAACACGAACAAAAAAAATTAATATTTCCAATAAAAAGGAGAAGGAAAGAAAAAGAAATAAAAAACCAAACAAAGAAAACAAACAGAAAGAACAAATAAAAGAAAAGAAAAAAAGAGAAAATAACTGTAAAGGAAAAGAAGAAAATAAAATAATAAAGAAAACCAGAAAACCTGGTTCAAGAACCTTCTGGAAGGTTCCCAAAAGCGGCCAGGAACCAAACAGAGGGTTCCCAAAACTGGAAAATGATCTCACGTGTAAAAGAGCTAACTGGGCCTGCCCAGTTACTGTCGAACCTGTGCGGTAGGTCGACAATTCACCCTAGAATGCGGCGAATAGGGTTTTTCGGCCGGAGGTGCCTATCAGGTCAGGACGAGTGGACAGCGGCGTACGTCACATCATCCCACCCATAGTCTCGGATAGAGGCGGGCCCAAACAAAAATAACGCAGCCAAGACTCATTCTTGTTGTCAGGACCAAAGAAAATGCCGCCCATGCCCGTTCGTGCCGGTAGGATTGAATATATGGACTGATCGCCAGACCCGTTCGGGGCTGTTTGGTTCTATGCCTTGGATTGCCACCATATTTTTTATATCAAACTTGTCTAAGACATTCTTAAGGTGTGTATGAAACGTGAGGCCTAAGTGTGGCTTTTCTAAGATGTGACTTGAACCAAACACCCACCTAAATTTATTAAAATTACTTAACTTTAGATGTAGCAACCTTTAGCAAACTTAGTCTCAAACCAAATAGCCGAAATGTGTCGTGCTGTGCTAGCCTTCATCTCTCTTAGTCTTCTCCCTCCAACGAACGTCCCCGGCTCCCTAAAAAGCCAACATCCATGCGGCCGGAGGTGTGGAAGTGCATGCTTTAGACAATGCAACAAAAAGGCCGATCTGATGAAAGAGACTATGCAAAACATTTATACGTCAACACTCGCCCTCATCGTGTGACACCCTCAGGCCTAAAGGTGGACCGAAAGTGGGCTGCTGTGTAGTTTTGTCAACCGGGTCTTGAACTAAGACTTCTTGACTCTGGTACCACGTAGAAGTGCATGCTCTAGCCAATATAACCATAAAAATGATCTGATGAAAGAGACTATGCAAAAGATTTATAGTCAACAGGAGGGAATCACGCGAGCGGCACATCGCTGGGTGGTCCTAGGAGCGTGTATAAGGGGACTACCATCGAGATCCCTAACAAGGCCTCCATCCCTCCCGCTCCTCCTTGACACAAATCATGCCTAGTCACCCAGAGGACAGGGCATCGATGTCGAGGAGCTCCATCGGTTCGAAAATGTCAGGTACTCGAGGGAGAAGATGGCTTACGACGAGTATTGATCAGGGGCGATCCCGAGTGCCGGAGGCGCTGTTGATGCCTCCTATGCGGCGTCCTTGATCTGAAGGTCAGCTTCGCTACGCACATGGAGGTGATAAATAAATAGGTAGTTTTTCGATTAAATTAATCCATGAATAAATCATGAGCATGACATGAACAACATTGATAACACACTGATTACGATGTAACAGAGCATGTACTACGCACATAGTAGAAACATCTACGCATATCGCTAGTACTGCTACAACAGAAAGAAACACGAGAGGGATAAGCGATGTATACCCTCCAATCGGCCACGCGGCGGCGATGACGATGGCAGCAGCCGCGGCATCCTCGGCGGCCTTCTTGTCGGCCTCGTCCTTCTCAGCGGTGACACAGTCGGCGTCGGTCGACATGGTGATGACGAAGGTGATGCAGACGCAGATGAACAGAAACGAGCAGTCGCGTAGTCGCTACGCAAAAACCTAATCGCCCGTCTCCCGTACAGGATCCGGAGAGGCGGGGTTTCGGAGGCCTACACTCCCGTCAACCGTGTACGCGGTGAATAGGATGGAGTCGCCGGCGGCAGCAGCAGCAGAGGAACAACGTGGGCGTGGAGGCGGAGATGCGTTTTGTTTTCGCGACGGCTAGGGTTGGCAGCGCCCCACATATATATGTGCGGCCGCGCGTGGAGAGACGTGGGCTGAACCCACGTCCAAGTCGGTAGCCCACGATCCGACGTCCCAGATCGTGGCCCTACATGTCAAAGACACTCCGTTCCTGACGGGCAAAAAGAAGCGCATAGAAGTGAGCTCGGCTCGGCTCAATCCCGCAACCCACGGCGCGTCGTGACGAGGCGTGGCATGGCGTGGCGAGGCGAGCGGAGGAGGAGGAGTGTGTGAGGGCTTCTTTTCTTCTCAAGCTCCAATAGCATGAGGAAAAGAATCCCTTATAAACCACTCCAACTCTTCTTCCACTAGCATGGTGGGACTAAACTTCCCGCCACCTTGTCATGCCACCTACATGGGCCCTTAGAGATTAAATCTGAAATTGTCATATGGGCTCTAGGCCCATCTCATATTTCAACAATCCCCCACCAGATCTCAGGGGCCCACTTTGTCCTTTGTTCCAAACGTTGTTTTGATATACCAGCATCTCAGTGGAGACCGATTAAGGTTGAGCTCCACCTAGACCAAGTAGTTACACTCCTTCACAACTGAACAATGGACTATGCCTTGAATTGTCAGTTTGGCATCAGGAAGTTTCACCACAAGTCTCACTGATAAGAGGTTGCCGAAGGCCGACCCCTCGGGTGGAGCATATTAGTCACACTCCTGGCCTGTTCATGAGCTTGCTAGAGATCGCCCCAGTCTCATAGACTGTGACCAGCAGTCGGGCTCATATAGATGTGTTCCTCCAAAGATCGTTGTGTAGGATAGCATCTTGCTTATACATATAAGCCTTGGAAGACATTAAGATAGTAGTCATCCTTCCATACAGTTTCCGAGAGTATTGCATCTCCAACAGAGTGGGTTAGTAAAGTTACTCTCCTTAGTTCACCACTGGCTTGTTTTCCCAGGTCCTACTTCACGGGATCTCTGACCACATAGGTTGGGTTACTACCATGGCAACTCATGTGGGTCTCATACCCATCTCCCTCGATGCACTATCTATCACAACACGTGATAGCCCTTTTGTAAAGGGATCTGCCAGATTCTTAGCCGTATGGACATACTCCAACGCTATCACTCCGGGGTTTCTTAATTTTCTGACAACTTTTAATCTCATTCTTATGTGTTTATTGGACTTCATGTTGTCCTTTGAACTCTTCACCTTGGTGATGACAGTCTGATTGTCACAGTTCATAAGGATAGCCGAAACCGGTTTATCAACCAATGGCAAGTCCATCAAAAGATCATGAAGCCATCCTTCTTCGACACTAGATGTGTCTAATGCTGTTAATTCTGCTTCCATTGTCGATCTCGTTAAGATCGTTTGCTTGCAAGACTTCCAGGAAACAGCGCCACCTCCAAGAGTAAACATATACCCAGTTGTGGCCTTCATCTCATCAACACCAGAGATCCAATTCGCATCACTATAGCCTTCAAGTACCGACGGGTATCCGGTATAGTGAAGTCCGTAGTTCATAGTACCTTTCAGATAGCGCATAACTCTCTCAATAGCATGCCAATGTACATCACCAGGATTGGAAACAAACTGGCTCAGTTTGCTCACAGCAAACGCGATGTCAGGCCTCGTTGCGCTTGCTAGGTACATGAGTGAACCAATGAGTTGAGAGTATCTCAGTTGATCCTTAGTTGTGCCTTTGAACTTTTGAACCAACACACTAGGATCATATGGTGTTTGAGATGGTTTGCAGTACGAATATCCAAAATGGCTCAACACCTTCTCAACATAATGAGATTGCAGAAGTGTGATCCCACCCTCATTATCTCTCAGTAGCTTGATGTTCAAGATAACATCAGCCACACCAAGGTCCTTCATCTCAAAGTTCTGAGACAGAAACGACTTAACCTCCTCAATGACTTTGAGGTTGGTTCCGAATATCAGTATGTCATCAACATACAGGCACAGTATGACTCCTTCGCCCCCACCATGGCGATAGTATACACATTTGTCAGCTTCATTAACAATGAAGCTAACAGATGTCAGAGTTGTATTAAACTTATCATGCCATTGCTTAGGTGCTTGCTTCAGGACATATAAATATTTCAGCAACCTACACACCTTTCTTTCCTGACCATCTATCACAAAGCCATCTGGCTGTTGCATGTAGATTTCCTCGTTTAGCTCTCCATTCAGAAAAGTCGTCTTAACATCCATCTGGTGGACGAGAAGACCGTGCGAGGCCGCCAACGAGAGTAATACTCGAATGGTGGTCAGTCTAGCCACAGGTGAATAAGTATCGAAGAAATCTTCCTCTTATTTTTGGTCATAGCCCTTGGCCACAAGCCTAGCCTTGTATTTTTCAATCGTACCATCGGGCCTAAGCTTCTTTTTGAACACCCACTTACATCCCAATGGTTTGCAACCATAGGGACGCTCAGTGATCTCCCATGTCCCGTTAGCCATGATGGAATCCATCTCGCTACGGACCGCATCCTTCCAGTAGTCAGCTTCTGGAGAGGCATACGCTTCTGAAATAGAAGTAGGAGTATCATCCACGAGGTACACGAAGAAATCATCACCAAAGGTCTTTGCAGTCCTTTGTCTCTTGCCCCTACCAAGGGTTTCCTCGTCATCCTCCTCAGGATTTTCATCATGTGTTCATTCATAATATTCCATAGGAATGGCAGGCTCAGGAGTCTCCTCAGATTCCTGTCTAGAAGTGCTTTGTACATCTCTCATGGGGAAAATGTCCTCAAAGAATATAGCATCCTTTGACTCCATAATTGTATCGACCTTCATGTTGGGTACCTCAGATTTCACTACTAGAAATCTATAGCCAACACTATTCATAGCGTAGCCCAAATTAACATAGTCCACAGTCTTTGGTCCAAGCTTACACTTTTTGGGGATCGGCACATTAACTTTCGCCAAGCAGCCCCAAGTACGTAAGTATGAGAGTGTTGTCCTTCTCTTGGTCCACTTCTCATAAGGAGTGATCTCGTTATCCTTTGTCGGAACTTTATTCAGGATATGACATGATGTCATTATAGCCTCCCCCCACCACGCCTTGGATAAACCCGACGTATCTAACATGGAGTTAACCAAATCAGTTAGAGTACGGTTTTTTCGCTCGGCAACCCCATTTGACTGGGGTGAGTAGGGAGGCGCCCTCTCATGAATAATACCGTGTTCCGCACAGAAGGCATCAAACTCTTTCGAGAAGTACTCTCCACCATGATCTGACCGGACTCGTTTAATTTTCTTTTCGAGTTGATTCTCAACTTCTGCCTTATAGATTTTAAAGTAGTGTAGAGCCTCATCTTTGGTATTTAACAGATACACGTAGCAATATCTAGTGGAATCATCTACCAAAGTCATGAAATATTTCTTTCCACCTTTAGTCAACACACCATTCATCTCACAAAGATCAGAATGTATGAGTTCAAGTGGCGCCAAGTGTCTCTCGTCTGCTGCCTTGTGAGGCTTGCGAGGTTGCTTAGATTGCACACACGAATGGCACTTAAAACCTTTGGCTAAAGTGAAACTCGGGATTAAATTTGATTTTGCTAGTCGCGTCATAACTCCGAAACTAATGTGACAAAGACGTGAATGCCAAACTTCCGATTCATTAACACTCGAATGAATATGGTTCACGACTTTATTACAGAAATCTGTGAGGGAAAGGCGGAACATCCCTCCGCTCTCATAACCTTTTCCAAAAAATAGTCCATAGTTAGTAACAACTAATTTATTAGACTCGAATACCAACTTAAACCCTTCTCTGCATGTTCTTCAGCTGCACGATCCTTCCCGAAGTAAACTTTAGATCGACCGTGCCAACACCATGAACAGAAACACTCGCATCATTCCCCATCAATACGGACCCGTGGCCTGTGACCTGGTAAGAAGAGAACAATGAAATGTCAGCACACACGTGAACACCTGCACCTGTATCCACCCACCAATCGGTAGGCTGAAACACTGGAAAACAGTAAATAAATTACCGTACCCAGATGCACCATTCTCATTGTTGTCCACAATCATGTTGACGGACTTGGAGTCCTGTCCTGACTTCTTAAACTTGTTTGGGCACTTGTTGGCCCAATGTTCAGTCGAACCACAAGTAAAGAAGCCCTCATCCTTCTTGTTCTTCTTGAAGGTCTTCTTACCCTTCTTCTTGAAGTCGGCATTCTGTTGGACACCGTTCTTTCCCTTGAGCTTGTGGGAATTGGAGTTCTTCTGATGTACCATATTGGCCACAGAAGTTCCTTCGACCCCTTTTCCGTGCGAGTCCTTTGCCCTTGAATTCTGCTCAACACTCAGATGGCCAATGACATCCTCCACAGAGAATTCACGCCTCTGATGTTTCAGAGTGGTGGCAAAGTTCCTCCAGGAATTGGGGAGCTTAGCGATTATGCAGCCCGCGACAAACTTGCCCGGTAACTCACACTTAAGAAGCTCAAGCTCCTTAACAATGCATATTATCTCATGAGCCTGCTCCAATACAGGACAGTTTTCAACCATCTTGTAATCGTGGAACTGCTCTATAATATACATCTCGCTCCCTGCATCGGCAGCCCCGAACTTAGATTCGAGCGCCTCCCACAAGTCCTTGGCAGACCGCATATGCAAATATGCGTCAACCAGCTTATCTCCAATCACGCTCAGAACCGCCCCGAGGAACACGACAGTGGCCTCCTTGAACGCCTTCTCCTGTTCAGGAGCGATCGTTCCTGTGGGAGTCACACCGGCGACCCAGAACACATTCATGGCCGTGAGCCATAAGGTGGTTTTAGTCTGCCAATGCTTAAAGTACGTCCCCATAAACGGGGACGGTTTCAGTGCAGCAGCAAAACCAGAATTCGAAAAACTCCTACACACATTAGGTTTTTGGATTGATAAATAAATAGGCAGTTTTTCGATCAAATTAATCCATGAATAAATCATGAGCATGACATGAACAGCATTGATAACACACTGATTACGATCTAACAGAGCATGTACTATGCACATAGTAGAAACATCTACGCATATCGCTAGTACTGCTACAACAGAAAGAAACACGAGAGGAATAAGCGATGTGTACCCTCCAATCGGCCACGCGGTGGCGATGACGGTGGCAGCAGCCGCGGCATCCTCGACGGCCTTCTTGTCGGCCTCGGCCTTCTCAGCGGCGGCACGGTCGGCGTCGGTCGACATGGTGATGACGATGGTGATGCGGACGCAGATGAACAGAAGCGAGCAGTCGCGTAGTCGCTACCCAAAAACCTAATCGCCCCTCTCCCGTACAGGATCCGGAGAGGCGGGGTTTCGGAGGCCTGCTCTCCCGTCAATCGTGTACGTGGTGAACGGGATGGAGTCGCCGGCGGCAACAGCAGCAGAGGAACAACGTGGGCGTGGAGGCGGAGATGCGTTTTGTTTTCGCCACGGCTAGGGTTGGCAGCGCCCCACATATATATGTGCGGCCGCGCGTGGAGAGACGTGGGCTGAACCCACGTCCAAGTCGGTAGCCCACGATCCGACGTCTCAGATCGTGGCCCTACCTGTCAAAGACTCTCCGTTCCTGACCGGCAAAAAGAAGCGCATAGGAATGAGCTCGGCTCGGCTCAATCCCGCAACCCACGACGCACCGAGGCGTGGCGAGCGGAGGAGGAGTGCGCGAGGGCTTCTTTTCTTCTCAAGCTCCAATAGCATGAGGGAGAGAATCCCTTATAAACCACTCCAACTCTTCTTCCACTAGCATAATGGGACTAAACTTCCCACCACCTTGTCATGCCACCTACATGGGCCCTTAGAGATTAAATCTGAAATTGTCATATGGGCTCTAGGCCCATCTCATATTTCAACAGGAGGCTTTGGGCGTAAGGTGCTTGAGGCAACGCCTCATGCAAATCCTCGCCGTCCGCGCTACCATCCCCTGAGTAATGGCCAAAGAAATGATTGACATGACTTCTTCCTGTCGATTTCCAAGGTATGGTGGTTGGTTTTGGTCCGTTGCAGGACATTCTTTCATGCATGAAGCAAGAGTGTTTGGCCTGGATTAAGCAACTCAAACAACAAATCATCCAGAGTTGGTCATGCCTATCATTTCTACGCCTGCAAGAACAATCACTACGATTGGCGTGTCCGCATTCTAGGTCAGTGGCTTTTCGTGGAATATGCATTTATTGGAAATCCAACTCTTTGGGCATAAAGTTTAAGTGAAGTTGCTCTTGTAGTTTGATATACTGGAGGCAGCCAACATTACAGTGGGACCCTGGAATTCTTCAGACCACTCATGGGTACTATAGGACAAATATTCTCGGTGTCATCATCCCAGCTACCATGCCCGAATGGAGTTATTCTCTATCAACATTTATGAAATTGTTTCTTAGAGTGGGAGCTAGCAAAAGCATGTGGCGTCTCAAGCATTACTCTCATTGCTTAGTGATTGTTTCCCTCCCTGATCAATGTATCACATGATTGTTAATGGCCACCCCCTCTCAACATTCACTCAAATTCCCATACAAGGATTGCAGAATGTTGTGAACTTCAGTAAGGACTGCACGGCCACACCATGCCAAGGGGGGAGATAAACCACACGGACCACAGCTTGTTAAGAAACACTAACAAACTCTCAAATTTCAATGTCTCATATACCTTCCTAGTACCACATTGCAACACTCTGTATGATCTAATTGTGTAACAACAACTAATGATAATAATACTAGGAACGGTAATAATAATAACTGATAACCTACATGTATATGTGTGTGTGAGCTTTGTACGTAGTCTACTGTATAGGCCATATAGCGTGCGTGTGTGCAGTTTTTGAAAGTGCAACTATCCCTAGGTGGTTTTGGTAATTCATAACAACATATAGCTCATTGAGCTAATGCTATTCCAAGACTATTATTTCAGGAAAGCTCAATGAATGGCATGGCATGGATGATGAAAGTGGATCCCTCAAAATACTAAGGACAAAGGATTGGCTCAAGCTCAAAAGCTCAAGACTCTTCATTTTACATTTTAGTGATCCAAGATCACATTGAGTATATAGGAAAAGCCAATACTATCAAGGACGGATGAGGTGTTGCTTAATGAGCCTCTTGCTTCATGTGCTTAGTGATATGCTCCAAAACCCTCAACTACTTTCCCACATCCACAAATGACCTAAACCCAAAGCCAAAATCGGTCACACCGATTCTTCCTATCCGGCGCCACCGATTCCAAAAATCATAGCCACTGCCACAAACCCTAAGCAAATCGGTCTTACCGATAGGGATCTCGGTCTCACCGAGATGGGATTGCAATCTCTTTGTTTCCCTTCGTAGCGTTTCGGTCTAACCGAAGTGAGCAATCGGTCCCACCGAGATTGCAATGTAAACTCTCTGTTTCCTTTTTGTAACATTTCAGTCTCACCGAAAAGAGCAAATCGGTCCCACCGAGTTTACCTGACCAACTCTCTGGAAAGCTTATTACCAAATCGGTCTCACTGAGTTTGTGTAATCGGTCTCACTGAGATTACGTTATGCCCTAACCCTAACCGAATCGGTCTCACCGAGATGCATGTCAGTCCCACCGAAAATCACTAACGGTCACTAGGTTTACTAAATCGTCAGACCGAGTTTTACGATTCGGTCCCACCGAGTTTGGTAAATTGTGTGTAACGGTTAGATTTTGTGTGGAGGCTATATATACCCCTACACCTCCTCTTCATTCGTGGAGAGAGCCATCAGAACGAACCTACACTTTCAACTTACCATTTCTGAGAGAGAACCACCTACTCATGTGTTGAGGCCAAGACATTCCATTCCTACCATATGAATCTTGATCTCTAGCCTTCCCCAAGTTGCTTTCCACTTAAATCTTCTCTCCACCAGATCCAAAACCTATGAGAGAGAGTTGAGTGTTGGGGAGACTATCATTTGAAGCACAAGAGCAAGGAGTTCATCATCAACGCACCATTTGTTACTTCTTGGAGAGTGGTGTCTCCTAGATTGGCTAGGTGTCATTTGGGAGCTTCCGACAAGATTGTGGAGTTGAACCAAGGAGTTTGTAAGGGCAAGGAGATCGCCTACTTCGTGAAGATCTACCGCTAGTGAGGCAAGTCCTTCGTGGGCGACGGCCATGGTGGGATAGACAAGGTTGCTTCTTCGTGGACCCTTCATGGGTGGAGCCCTCCGTGGACTCGCGCAGCCATTACCCTTCGTGGGTTGAAGTCTCCATCAATGTGGATGTACGATAGCACCACCTATCGGAACCACGCCAAAAACATCTGTGTCTCCAATTGCGTTTGAATCCTCCAAACCCTTCCCTTTACTTTCTTGCAAGTTGCATGCTTTAATTTCCGCTGCCTATACACTCTTTGCATGTTTGCTTGAATTGTGTGATGATTGCTTGACTTGTCCTAAAGTAGCTAAAATCTGCCAAACTCTAAAATTGGGAAAAGGTTAAGTTTTTATTGGTCAAGTAGTCTAATCACCCCCCCCCCCTCTAGACATACTTCAAGGTCTTACAAGTGGTATCAGAGCTTTTGTCTCCATTTGCTTTGATTTCCATAGCTTTTGGTGGTCATAGCCTTGGTTTCACAACCTAGGAGACTATGGCGTCTAGCGAGGGAAATTATCACCGTAGAGGTCCTTACTTTGATGGTACTAATTTTGCTAGTTGGAAGCATAAGATGAAAATGCATATTCTTGG
>NC_041389.1:559912202-559923511 GCF_002162155.2 Triticum dicoccoides
CCCCCCCTCTAGACATACTTCAAGGTCCTACAAGTGGTATCAGAGCATTGGTCTCCATTTGCTTTGATTTCCATAGCTTTTGGTGGTCATAGCCTTGGTTTCACAACCTAGGAGAGTATGGCGTCTAGCGAGGGAAATTATCACCGTAGAGGTCCTTACTTTGATGGTACTAATTTTGCTAGTTGGAAGCATAAGATGAAAATGCATATTCTTGGACATAACCCCGCCGTTTGGGCAATTATTTGTATTGGCTTGCAAGGTGAATTCTTCGATGGGAGAGAACCGAACCGTGAAGCTAATGCGGAAGAATTGAAGATGCTGCAGTACAACGCTCAAGCATGTGACATCATCTTCAACGGATTGTGTCCTGAAGAATTCAACAAAATCAGCCGTCTTGAGAATGCAAAGGAAATTTGGGATACTTTGATTGATATGCATGAAGGTACTGAGTCCGTCAAGGAATCCAAGTTGGATGTGCTCCAAAGTCAGCTTGACAAGTTCAAAATGAAGGATGGTGAAGGTGTCGCTGAAATGTACTCTAGGCTTGCTCTTATCACAAATGAGATTGCCGGCTTAGCTAGGGAGTGAAGAGATGACCGACAAATTCATCATCAAGAAAATCCTAAGAGCATTGGATGGACAGTATGACACCATGTGCACATTGATCCAAATGATGCCAAACTACAAGGAAGTTCGCAACAAGTCAAGTTGCTCATTGGAAGTCATTGGAAGGATTGTTGCTCATGAGATGTCACTCAAGGATAAGGAGGAACTTCACAACAAGTCAAGTGGTGCTTACAAAGCCTCAAGTGAAGCCCCCACATCATCAAGTGAGAAACCAACCTTCAATGAAGAATTGAGTTTAATGGTGAAGAACTTCAACAAATTCTACAAAAGTAGAAGCAAAGAAAGAAGCTCCAAGTCAAGGTCTTACAATGACAAGAGATCTTCTAGTCGAGAGCGCAATTGCTACAATTGTGGGAGACCCGGACACTACTCCAATGAGTGTACGGCACCCTACAAAAGAAGAGAAGATTCTCCAAGAAGAAGGAGCAAAAGAGAAGAATCACCACCAAGAGAGAGGAGGAGTAGAGAAGATCGTTATGAACGAAGACCCTCACAGAGAAGTAAGGATTCAGAAAGGAAGGACAAGTCATCAAGGAGATACACAAAACGAAGACATCAAGCTCATGTTGGTGAATGGGTTTCCGGCTCCGACTCCGACAATCACTCCGAGAGAAGCTATCACTCTGACTCCGAATATACTGAAGATGAAGGTGTTGCCGGTCTAGTACTTGTGTCAACCAACTCCTACGACATATTTGACTCACCAAATGAAGGTGTTGGAAGATGCTTCATGGCCAAAGGTCCAAAGGTAACACATCCCGAGTATGTTGATTTTAATAGTGATGAAGATGACTTGCTTCTGGATGATGATTTACTTGTTGACAACTCTAGTGATGAATACTATGATGAAATGTCAATTAATCATGCTAATCAAACGAATGACAATGATAAGGAGAAAATTGAGCCTCTAACTAAAGAACTAAACACTCTTAAGTTAGCTCATGAAACTATCTACGAAGATCATCGAGAACTTATAAGGGCTCATGAGAAGTTACGCTTCGAAAAGCTCAATCTTGAGCAAGAGCATGAGTTCTTAAAAGCAATCAATGATGATCTCCGCAAGAAAAGTTCTTCTTACATTGCCAAGTGTTTACTCTTATCTACTTACATGCCTCGAGTCAAGTGTAGTAACAAGTACAAGAAAGATACTTCCTCTAGTAGTAACAATAATAATGTCAAATCCAATATTGTTGCTTCTAGTAGTTCTCTTAATTCCACTAATGATTCTCTTAGCCAAGTTACACTTGAGCAAGAAAATAGTTTATTGAAGGGAATTATAGAGAAAGGTGTTTACAAGAGCCTTGCCGGGAGTAAGCAATTCGAGGAAATTGTACGCAAGAAAGGAAGGCACCGGAAGAATCAAGGTGTTGGTTTTGAACGAAAGTTCAATGCCAATGGAGTTGAGTGGGAAGAAGATCAATACCCCAAGACGAAGTTTGTTCCTCAACAAGTGAAGTATGATCCTACTTCCTTCAAGGGAACACAAGCTCAAGATGATCTTCCACCACAAGACCACAAGAACAAAGGCAAGGACAAGCTTCAAGAAGAGATTGATGCATTTGAAGAAGCACCTAAAGCCTCGTTCAAGTGGGTCCCCAAGACTACATCAAGTTCTACTTCATCAAGTACAACTACAACCCCAAGGATTCCCATCAAGATGATGTGGATCCCGAAGAAGAAGAACTAGAGTGTTCTTGAGGGTGACTCCGCCAACATTCTTCACTCATATCATTTTGGCAAGAACAAGTGCAATCAACTTCCACATCTTGCACTAGTTCAAGGAGTCACAAACCCTCATGTTGGTAAGGCAAGGGACAAGGTAACCTAATGTTTTCATGGACATCATCTTGTGTGTGCATCACTCTATGTCTATGGATATTCTTGTTTGTTCCTTGTGGGACTAACCCATGTAGGCAAGTTGAAAGTGCAACTCACTCCAAAGGATTGCTCCAAATGATCTACATCAACATTGAGCATCTACATCTTCAACACCTACATGAAGTCATCATCGACAAAACCCAAGGTTAGTTCATCCCTCTAAGGGGGGATCTCACATCTAGGGGGAGCTTAACTCTAAGAATTGAGTCAAAGCAACTCTAATGGTGTGAACACATCAATGCATTATGTAAAAGTGGTAACCCCACTTGAGCTTAAACGATGAGTATGACCTATGATAAAATGTTCTCATTTGACTCCTAAGTCAATATACTCATATATAGATGACCTAGTCATCGCCAATTGTTTGATAGATGCTAAAATTGGTTGTGCATGCTTTGCCACATATTTCATTTGCCATCTTATTGTGTGAGCATGTTGGTGCATATTTTACTCATTCAAGGACATCCACTTGTTGTTTTGTTTGTTTGGATTCTTTTCTTTGTGCCAAGTGGATGGACAAGAATGCCTAAGAACCTTCTTTAGCTATCTATGCTTTTCTCGTCTCAAACTCTATTCATGCTACATCACAAAATTTGATCAAGTCAGATTCGAACCACTCTGTGTGAGGAGCACTCGGAGTCCCCGATTCGTCATAGACTTAAACTTCCAAAACCTCTTAGTGATTCTCGGTCTGACCGATTCTTCCATTTCGGTCCTACCGAGATCATCAAGTTAATCTGAGTTTTCAATCTCGGTGCAACCAATTTGAACTTTTCGGTCTCACCGGTTTGCTGTAACTGAACACAGTTATGCATCTCGGTGCCACCGAGTTGTTCCACTCGGTCACACCGACAGGGTCGGGCTATATATAGGCACGGGCAAAATTTTGGAAATTTCTCCGAAACCCTTCGCCCGCGCAACAGCTCGCTCCACCATCGTAGTCTCCAGATCGTCTCCTCTTCGCCAGTAGCCTCCTGTCGCTGGTCTTCGCCGCCGTCAACGGATTTCGTCCCCGCCGTTGCCGCCGTAGCAAGTCCACCGCCAAGTTAGGGTATGGACTTAATCTTTGTGCTATCCACGTCTGATTCCTGGCACATTGTTTTCATATTGATTCTTGCCACGATTGAAACTCTTCTATCCAGCCAAAGTAGTTCATAGATTAGATGTGATTCAAATTTTTAGGGTTAGGTTTCCACTGAAACCATCTCGGACCCACCAAGTTGAAAAACTCGGTCTCACCGATTTGGCTTATGCCATTGCACTAGTGACTCTCGTCTGACCGAGAATTACTAATCGGTGCGACCGATTTGAGGATTCAGTGAAACCCTAGCAGTCTCGGTGCCACCGAACTGAAACTCGGTCCAACCGAGATCATTAGTTTAGGTTCCAAAACTGCTTCGGTATCACCGAATTTGAAAATCGGTGGATCCTAAATGCTTTTTGTGGAAAACTAAAACTGAACTTTTGAGTCATTCTTTTGCAAAAATCTCTGCATTTTGTGATGCTCATCTTTTCTATCTCATCTATAACTCTTCACAGGTCAGCAGTCAGCTTTTGCAGTATGTCTGATCAAAGTGACAGCCGGAACAGGTCAGAAGAGCAGATGGACTTGAGTGAGGGCACTAGTCCCTAAACTTCAGATGAAGGGAGCAGAAGTACTCCTAGCAATTTGCCTAAGGCTGCAACTAGGCAAAGGAGGAAAAGAACTTCAGATTTAGAGGATGAAGATTACAAGGCTGAGGAAGATGAGGCTACTTCCAAGAAAGTGGTGCTCAAGAAAGAATATGGCTCTGCACATAGTACAAAGCCAGGCATGAAGACCAAAAGGCCTGCAGGAAGACAACCAATGTCCAAGGCCAGAGCATCAACTGAACTGCCTAAAAAGCCTGATCCCAAAGAGCCAGCTGCTGAAGGAAAGAAGAGGAAGGAAAGGGTCAAGAAGACCATGGCCAGAATTGTTGGTCAACCTTCCATGATGGAAGAGGAAGAGGATGCTGCACCAGCACCTAAGGCAGCTAAGCTTATGGGAGATGCAATCAGATCAGGGGCTGCAACATCCAAGCCCAAGGATGCACCCAAAGCTGCCTCCAAGGCCAAGCAAGTTCCAAAGAGGAATACTAGGAGTATTCTAGCTGCTGAGAAGAACAGGGCCCCAGTGCCCAATGTTGCTGAAGATTCAGATGAAGAAGGACGAGTTCTAAGAAATCTCAAGCCCAAGATACCAGACCACAATGATGCCCATCCTGTAGCTGAGGACATGAGAATCAGGAAGGATTCATGGCTGAGACTGTGGAGAATGGAAGATCCATATGCTTCAAGAAGAAGAACTGCTGTTGACTACAGGTTCCACACAAAGGAACAGCAGGACTTCTATGAAACAATTTTGTTGGACAAGAAGCCCATAGTCTGTGACATGAGGTGGGTTGACTGGAAATTCATCAAGGAAAATGAACAGCACTATCCTGGAGTGCAAGACAACTTTGTTGCTTGTAGAGTTGCAGATTTTGTTGACAGAAGTTCACCAACTGAAATGATGAGCTTATCATGCAGTTCTACTCCACAACACACTTTTACCAAGATGGAAGAATAGTTTGGATGTCTGAAGGTACAAGGTACCAGTCCACTATTGAAGAATGGGCAAGTCTGATCAATGCCCCCAAGGAGAATGAGGATGACCTAGACATTTATGCAAAGAAGAAGTTGGGTCACAATTCAATGGCTCACATGTACAAGGAAATTCCAGACAAGGCATTAGAGACTCACACATTTGGATCAGTTCACTTTCTGTTGTCAGGGTTGCCAACTATAAATTGGATTTTGAGGCACACTTTGTTGCCCAAGTCTGGTGACCATAACATGATCAGAGGGCATGCCATCAACATGTTGCATGTGTTTGATGTGCCACAGAAGTTCAAAGTCATGAGCCTGATCATTGAAACAACCAAGAGGACTGCAGCAGATCAGAAGAGGAGCTGTGGATATGCACCTCAGATTCAAGAATTGATAAACTCAAAGATGGGCACAGGAAAATATCAGTTGGATAAGGAACAATTTCCACTTTATCCAGACTTTGAGGACAATGAGGTTGTCATGAATGAAGATGATCCACAATCAGTTCAAGCTCAGGAGAAGAAGGAGAAGGCAAAGAGGGAGAAGGCTGCCAAGATGCCAACTCAAGAGGAGGCATCTAAATATTTCTTGAAAACCAAACAGGAGCAGCTTGGTTACTTGATAGCATCATCTCTGAGGATTGAGAAAGGGTTGGCCACCCTAACTCAAAACTAGGAGAGCCTGGAAAGAATCATGGAACAAAAATTCTATGATCTAGATGTCAAGGTAACTGAGATTCAGTCAGTTGTGGAGCAGCTGCAGGATGACATGCAGGAGAGGAAGGGCAAGACTACCACCAATGTATTTGCCAGAGTGCCCAGAGCCCAGAGGTCAGTTGAAGTGCCAATGACAGACACTAGAGCAACAACTTCAGCACCAGCCACTGCCCCTACAGTTCCAGTGCAACCAGCTCCAGCACCAACTCCTCTAGCTCCATCCACTTCAACTGAAGCCTTCGTCCAAGGAGCCATCTCTACACCACCACCAGAAGATCAAGCCTGAGAGTCGATCTAGCACTATGCATTTTCTATGAACTTTTTGGTAACTTGTTGCCAAAGGGGGAGAAAAATGTATAGATCATAGGCTTCGAGAGAGAGAGTGTTGCTTTTGTTCTCTCTTGCTTTAATTGGTGGTTTTTCAATCTTTGTTTGCTTTTGGTTGAGATACTATGCTTGTGAGACATTGATGATCATGTGTTTGATCATAAGCTACACTTATGCATGCTTGATATTATCCTATCTATCTTATGTGATCACTCACTATACTTGGTGATGAGTGCATGTATTCATTGTTTATTATTTTGAGCGCTCCACCAAGATGTATGTGACATGGAAGAGTAACCCATGAGTCTAATTCATTGTGCATTTGCAGTCCAAATCAAATCTAAAACTATGCACAAATTAAGGGGGAGCTCTTGCTTATCACATACTTCTCAAAGCGACGATGTTATTTAATTTTATTATCATTTGACGAAGCTTTGATCTATATGTTGTCATCAATTACCAAAAAGGGGGAGATTGAAAGTGCAACTATCCCTAGGTGGTTTTGGTAATTCATAACAACATATAGCTCATTGAGCTAATGCTATTCCAAGACTATTATTTCAGGAAAGCTCAATGAATGGCATGGCATGGATGATGAAAGTGGATCCCTCAAAATACTAAGGACAAGCATTGGCTCAAGCTCAAAAGCTCAAGACTCTTCATTTTACATTTTAGTGATCCAAGATCACATTGAGTCTATAGGAAAAGCCAATACTATCAAGGAGGGATGAGGTGTTGCTTAATGAGCCTCTTGCTTCATGTGCTTAGTGATATGCTCCAAAACCCTCAACTACTTTCCCACATCCACAAATGACCTAAACCCAAAGCCAAAATCGGTCACACCGATTCTTCCTATCCGGTGCCACCGATTCCAAAAATCATAGCCACTGCCACAAACCCTAAGCAAATCGGTCTTACCGATAGGGATCTCGGTCTCACCGAGATGGGATTGCAATCTCTCTGTTTCCCTTCGTAACGTTTCGGTCTAACCGAAGTGAGCGATCGGTCCCACCGAGATTGCAATGTCAACTCTCTGTTTCCTTTTTGTAACATTTCGGTCTCACCAAAAAGAGCAAATCGGTCCCACCGAGTTTACCTGACCAACTCTCTGGAAATCTTATTACCAAATCGGTCTCACCGAGTTTGTGTAATCGGTCTCACCGAGATTATGTTATGCCCTAACCCTAACCGGATCGGTCTCACCGAGATGCATGTCAGTCCCACCAAAAATCACTAACGGTCACTAGGTTTACTAAATAGGTCAGACCGAGTTTTACGATTCGGTCCCACCGAGTTTGGTAAATTGTGTGTAACGGTTAGATTTTGTGTGGAGGCTATATATACCCCTCCACCTCCTCTTCATTCGTGGAGAGAGCCATCAGAACGAACCTACACTTCCAACTTACCATTTCTGAGAGAGAACCACCTACTCATGTGTTGAGGCCAAGACATTCCATTCCTACCATATGAATCTTGATCTCTAGCCTTCCCCAAGTTGCTTTCCACTCAAATCTTCTCTCCACTAGATCCAAAACCTATGAGAGAGAGTTGAGTGTTGGGGAGACTATCATTTGAAGCACAAGAGCAAGGAGTTCATCATCAACGCACCATTTGTTACTTCTTGGAGAGTGGTGTCTCCTAGATTGGCTGGGTGTCACTTGGGAGCCTCCGACAAGATTGTGGAGTTGAACCAAGGAGTTTGTAAGGGCGAGGAGATCGCCTACTTCGTGAAGATCTACCGCTAGTGAGGCAAGTCTTTCGTGGGTGACGGCCATGGTGGGATAGACAAGGTTGCTTCTTTGTGGACCCTTCGTGGGTGGAGCCCTCCGTGGACTCGCGCAGCCATTACCCTTCGTGGGTTGAAGTCTCCATCAACGTGGATGTACGATAGCACCACCTATCGGAACCACGCCAAAAACATCCGTGTCCCCAATTGCGTTTGAATCCTCCAAACCCTTCCCTTTACTTTCTTGCAAGTTGCATGCTTTAATTTCCGCTGCCTATACACTCTTTGCATGCTTGCTTGAATTGTGTGATGATTGCTTGACTTGTCCTAAAGTAGCTAAAATCTGCCAAACTCTAAAATTAGGAAAAGGTTAATTTTTTATTGGTCAAGTAGTCTAATCACCCCCCTCTAGACATACTTCAAGGTCCTACAGTTTTCCCTGAAGCACACACGCCCTCCACCTCTCGAGCATGGCCTCCCACGATGGTGATCGTGGCCTAAACGCCCTCTACTCCAACTGTATATGTACCCCCCAGATCGATAATGCAACAGGGGTGTTCGATCTCTCTACTGAAACATGGTATCAGAGGCCGCCAAAACCAATCCCTTCGCGCCTCCCTCTTCCGCTGACATGGACACCAATCCTCTCGCCACCCCCGACACCTCTGACGACGACGCGCCCAACCCCGCCGGCGTGCTCCAATCGGCTGCCCTCGCGAGCGCCCCTCCGGCGAGCGCTCCCCCGGCGTCCGCTCCCCCAGCGCCTCCCCTCGCCCCCGGTGCGTTCCCGTCCGCGGTGCTCCAAACCATCGACATCCGTCATCACGTCCTGGTCACGCTGGACCTCCATGCCGACAACTATGCCCAGTGGAGTCGCTTCTTCCTCACCATCGTCGACATGTTCGGCGTCCGCAACCACCTGGTCGCTCCTGCTGCACCTCGCCGCCGTGATCCGAAGTGGGTCATGGTCAACCACTGCGTCGTCCATTGGCTCTACGCCACGATCTCTCGGGAGCTCCTCGATGCTGTGATGTAGCCCGAGGACACTGTCGACGTGCTCTGGGCTGCGATCAACGACATCTTCCGCGACAACAACCTGGCGCGTGCGGTGTACCTCGACGCCGAATACCATGCCGTGGTCCAGGGCGATCTCACGGTGATGCAGTACTGCACCCGTCTGAAGCAGTTCGCCACACAGCTCGCCGATCTCGGCCAGCCCATATCGGAGCCACAACAGCTTTTCAACATGTTGCGTGGCCTCGGGCGCCAGTACCACGGAGCCATTCCCCACCTCACTGCCCGCGTGCCGTTGCCCACGTTCCTAGAGGCTCGTTCGTTCCTCCTCCTCGAGGAACACTGCGCTGAACAGGCCGCGCGCCAGCAGTCCGTGCATGCGCTCATCGCGGCACAGCCACCAGCTTCACCGGCCAGCCCTGCGCCCTCCCAGCTCCCCACCGACGGTGGGGGCAACCGTGGGCGTGGTCGCAACAGACGACGTGGCCGAGGCAACGGGGGTGGATCTTCATCGACGTCGCCCGCCCCTCGCCCGGGTGTCCTGCCCGGCGCCAACTCCTGGACTGGCATGGAGCAGGTGTGGCCCATGCCCTGGCGTGCGCCGGGTGCTGGTGTCCTTGGGCCACGCCCCGGCGTCCCGCAACAACAAGCCTTCTTCACCGGCGGTGTGGCTCCCGCCCCTCTCTCCTACGGCTACGGCGGCTACCCCACCCTCCTCCCCGACTTCATCTACGGTTCGCCAGGCGCCAGCTCCAGCAACGCGCCTCCGCCACCGTCACAGCCCTGGGACATGGGCGGGCTCCAAACCGCGCTCCAGGCCGCGCACACGTCTCCCTCGCCGCCATCCAGCACCTCCGATTGGTACATGGACTCCGGCGCCTCGTCGCACATGAATTCCAACCCCGGTACACTTCACTCTCTCCGTCCTTCTTTTCCTCCCCGCGATATCATTGTGGGTAATGGAGGGCGCATGCCGATCACCCACACTGGGCGTGGCTCGCTCATTGCATCCAACACATCTCTAGACCTGCATAATGTGCTGCTCTCTCCTTCCATCATCACCAACCTTCTTTCTGTACGCTGTCTCACCCGTGATAATCCTGTCTCAATTGAATTTGACGCCTTTGGGTTTTCTATCAAGGATATCCGCACCCGCCTGGTGATCCTTCGGTGTGATTCGGTAGGCGACTTGTACCCCATCTACCACAACACCGCTGTGCCCCGCGCCAGCTACTTCGCCGGTGTTGCATCTGCGGAGCTGTGGCACAACCGTCTCGGGCACCCTGGTGAGGACGCGCTTCATCGTGCTCTTCATCAGTTCGACTTCACCTGCGCGTCGTCCGCTCCACATTCCTGCTCTGCCTGTCGGCTTGGCAAGAACACCCGTCTGCCGTTCACTGCTTCCACTACTAGTAGCTACTTTCCCTTCCAATTACTTCACTTAGATGTCTGGACGTCTCCTGTGATTAGCATCTCTTGTTTTGAGTACTACCTAGTGATCATTGATAGTTGTACCCACTATGTATGGACATTCCCGCTTCGCCACAAATCCGATGTAATCTGTGTGCTTACTACATTTTATGCATATGTTCATACCCAGTTTGAGCATCTGATCCTCGCACTCCAGACGGATAACGGGTGCGAGTTTGACAACCTCGCCGTCCGCTCACTTCTCACTCGCCACGGCACAGTGCTCCGCCTGTCCTGCCCTTACACAAGCCAGCAGAACGGCAAGGCCGAGCGAGCGCTCCACACTCTCAACGAGACCGTACGCGCCCTTCTGTTTCACGCATCGCTTCCACCTCGCTTCTGGGCTGAAGCCCTCTCCACAGCCATGCTTCTCCTCAACTATAAGCCATGCCAAAAGAGCTCGCCGCGATCACCCTACGAGCTCCTGCTCGGTGTTGCTCCCGACTACTCTGTGTTGCGAGTGTTCGGCTGCTTGTGCTATCCAAACACAACCTCTACCGCGCGCCACAAGCTCGATGCTCGCTCCATTGCTTGCGTCTTCCTCGGCTATCCTCCGGATCACCGCGGCTATCGCTGTTACGACCCCGTGACTCGGCGTGTGCTCACCTCCCGCCATGTGCGCTTTGATGAGCTCACCTTTCCCTTCGCCATGCCGCGGCTACCACCCACTCCCGTCGTTCCACAGCCTCGCCTGGTGCCGGCGCCTGCTCGCCCTCTGCCAGCCATGACGCCAGCCCCGTGCACCCCGCCAAGCCACTCCACCACTAGCCCCACTCCACGCACGCAACCACCCCCTTTAAACTCTCCTGTTGGATCCACATCCGATGGTCCCTCGATCGCCGCTGACTCGTCCACACCACCCAGCGGCCCTCACTCGCCACCATCTCCCATGCACACGTCCGGCCCTCATGCACCCCTCGGATCTCCATCCGACGGGGCAG
>NC_041389.1:559923906-559925446 GCF_002162155.2 Triticum dicoccoides
CGCGCTGGCGTTTTCCGACCCAATCATCAATACGATGCTGACTATGTGTGCGTCGCCTCCACCGCCACATCCGTCACCCCCATCCCGCGCTCTGTGCGTGCCTCTCTCCGCGAACCCAACTGGGTGACCGCCATGCAGGAGGAGTTTGCTGCGCTCACCGCGAACCGCACTTGGGAGCTGGTGCCAAAACCTCCCCGCGCCAATGTTATTACGGGGAAATGGATCTTTCGTCACAAAACGCGCGCGGACGGCACCCTGAAACGCTACAAAGCCCGGTGGGTGGTGCGTGGATTCAACCAGCGCGCCGGTGTCGACTAGGCAGAGACCTTATCTCCCGTGGTCAAGCCGGCGACAATCCGCGCCGTCCTCACCCTCACCGCCTCTCGCGGGTGGCCGGTCCACCAGCTGGATGTCAAAAACGCGTTCCTCCACGACACCTTACAGGAGGAGATGTACTGCCTGCAACCAGCAGGATTCGTCGACGCCACCAAGCCTGACCATGTGTGCCGCCTTTCCAAGTCACTCAATGGCTTGAAGCAGGCGCCGCGCGCGTGGTTTCTTCGCTTCGCTGGCTTCCTCACCATGCTGGGCTTCGCCGCGACGCGCTCGGACAGCTCTCTGTTCACGTTTGCGCGCGGCGCCGACGCCGCGTATCTCCTGCTCTACGTGGACGACATCGTCCGCACTGCCTCCTCCGACGCGCTTCTTCAAGGCATCATCGCCGCGCTCACCACCGAATTCGCCATGAAGGACCTCAGCACTCTCCACTACTTCTTGGGCATCCGCGTCACGCGCTCCGCCAACGGCTTCTTCCTCTCTCAAGAGCAGTACGCTGAGGATGTTCTGGAGCGCGCTGACATGGAGCACTGCAAGCCGGCCCCGACTCCAGTGGACACCAAGGCCAAGCTTCCTACCACCACTGGGCCGCGTGTCACCGACCCCATGTCATACCGCAGTCTCGCCGGCGCGCTCCAGTACCTCACCGTCACGCGGCCGGAGCTTGCCTATGCGGTCCAACAGATATGCCTGCATGTGCACGACCCGCGCGAGTGTCATCAAGCGCTGATCAAGCGCGCTCTGCGCTACATCCGCGGCACGGCATCCCTCGGCCTGCGCGTCTACACTGACGCCGACTGGGCTGGTTGTCCAATCACGCGGCGTTCCACCTCGGGGTACTGCATTTACCTTGGTGACGCTCTTGTCTCCTGGTCATCCAAGCGTCAGCCCACTGTCTCCAGATCAAGCGCCGAAGCCGAGTATCGCGATGTGGCGAACGCGGTGGCCGAGTGCATCTGGCTGCGGCAACTCCTCGGCGAGCTCCGCTGCTCTGTCAAGACCGCCACACTCGTGTACTGCGACAACATCTCTGCAGTGTACCTGTCGAGCAATCCAGTCCACCACCGGCGCACCAAGCATGTCGAGCTCGACATCCATTTTGTGTGCGAGCGCATGGCTCTCGGCGACTTTCGTGTCCTGCACATTCCCACGCGCCAGCAGCTCGCCGACGTAATGACCAAGGGGCTGCCGCCTGACGTCTTCA
>NC_041389.1:559925784-559947816 GCF_002162155.2 Triticum dicoccoides
GTGCAGTTTTCCCTGAAGCACACACGCCCTCCACCTCTCGAGCATGGCCTCCCACGATGGTGATCGTGGCCTAAACGCCCTCTGCTCCAACTGTATATGTACCCCCCAGATCAATGCAACAGGGGTGTCCGATCTCTCTACTGAAACAATAACAATAACAATAACAACAACAACAATAATAATAATAATAATAATAATAATAATAATAATAATAATAATAATAATAATAATAATAATAGTAGTAGTTATTTCCATGGTATATGGCACTAATGTTGGATACACCGGTGCAATAGTTATTTTAAGGAATACCAATATACTTATTATAGGTATATCTATTTATTAAAAAATAAAATTACTCCATGTGATCCAAAATAAATGTCGCAGTTTCGAATTAAGGTCTGCGACACTTATTTTAGATGGAGGGAGTACTAAAAGCTTCCAACTTGCCTCAAAAGTAAACACACAAAATTTCAGCATAACGTTTTCGACATACAGTTCATAATTATGATAAAATAACCTACTCCCTCCGTTCCTAAATATAAGTCTTTGTAGTGATTTCATTATAAACCAGCGGCGGAGCTAACGTTCAAGCGTTGGGTTGAAGTGAACCCAACAAACGCAGAAGCAGCCGATGGTGAAGAAAACAACGCAAAAACAAGGACGCATCACCAGGATTCGAACTCACGACCAGATGCTAGTAAAGACAGTACACGACCACTGGAGCTGATCACCTATTCTGTCAACAATGCAGCGCTAATTCTCTTAGCACAAGCAAAACCGACATATCAAAATATTTTCCATTTTCTCGAACATTTAAATCAAACTCTGAATACTTTCAAAAGAAATTCTGAACAATTTTCGTAATACACGAATAAGTATTGAAAAAAATTGCCCAACTTTTGGATAGGTAACAATATTTAAAAATGGAAAGAATGTTTGAATTTGTGAACAAATTTTGCAAACTGGGAACATTTTTTCAATCCCAATTTTTTTTCAAACACAAACAATTTTTAAATATTTGCGAACAAATTTATAAAGAAGAACATTTTTGGACTTATAAATAAATGTCCGAAAAATGAACAATTTTAAAACAACATTTTGGACAAAAAGGACACATATTTTGCACCTGTAAACAAAAATTGAAACTGTAAACAAAATTTATCAAGAAGCGAACATTATGATCATTATTGGAATTTGTGCACAAAAATTAAAAAGCGGAACATTTTTCGGAGTTATGAACATATTTTGAAAGGCGAATATTTTTTTAGAAATTCAGAACATATTTCGAAACAGGATTTTTTTTAAATTTATGAATATTTTATTAAAGGTGAAATTTTTTACAAAATATGCGAACAATTTGTAAAAAAATCATGATTTTTTTGGAACTTCTCAACAAAATTTTAAAAACAGGAACTATTTTTTAAATTCAGAACATTTTTTGAAATGTCGAACAAATTTTAGAATTCTTGAAAATAAAAATAGAAAGAAGAAACAAATAGAAAAGTAATTACAAAACAAATAAAAAGAAAAAGAGAAATGGAAAGAGAAATACAATAAACTTGAAATAGAAAAAACGAAAATGGAAAAAAAGAAAACCAAAAAAGGTAAATACGAACATTTTTTAAAAAGGGAACATTTTTTAAATTCCACAACATTGTTTAAAATGTGAACATTCTTTGAATTTATGAACAATTTTGAAAAATGCGGCCATTTTTTTAAAAATGAAGGTTTTTTCAAAGTGGGAACAATTTTTTAAGGTTACGAACAATTTTTGAAACATGAACTTTTTGCAAAATAAATTGAAAAACAAAAAAGAAACGAAAAAAGAAACCCGAAAAGGAAACAAGAACATTTTTAGGCCAAAGTTAGATATAGAAAACAATTTTTAAAATTCCAAACAAATTTGAAAGTGGAACATTTTTTGAATACGTGAACAAAAGTTGAATATGTGAAAAAATTATAAAACGAATATGTTCAGAAATTCGTGAACATTTTTGGAAAATTGCAAACAATTTTTGAAATCGCAAACATTGTTTTAATTGTTGTCAAAATTTTGAACAAAAACATTCGGAACAATTTTGTTAACACAAAATATTTTTTGAAAATTCTGAACATTTTTTGCTAAATGCTTACAGTCTTTGAATATATGAACAAAATTTAAAAACACGAACATTTTTCAAATTTTGAACATTTTTGTAAAAGCGCGAACATTTTTTGAGAGAGAGAACATAAACTTGAAAAACAAAAAAGAAAAAAAGAAAAGAAAAAGAAAGGAAAATAAAAAATCGGTTCACGAACCTTCTAGAAGGTTTCCAAATCCGGAAAAAACCAATTGGGAACCTCTAGAACGTTCTCAAAACCGGGAGTGCTGGAATGGTTAAAACGGGCCGGCCCGTTGCGTCGCTGCTCCGTCGCTCGCCTGTGCGAAGCGCCGGCAGTTTGACGCGACGAGCGGCAAATAGGATATACCCATATTTGCCTACCTGAACCCAGTAAAAAATTCTGGCTGACCCCATCAAATAACCTGAGCAGCTAATCAAAGGGTCCAAAAGCCCACGGGAACTTGATGCCCAGGGGCCAACCGGCCAGGGCTAAACCGTGATTACCCACGTATTTTGTACTGTTTCTAAAAGAAACATACTCTGTACTCATGTTTTATTTTTTTTGCGGGTACTGTACTCATGTTTTATAGTACAATACACACGCACGTAGCCGAACACTTTGTCGAGTTGTCATCTGTTCGTTTTCCAATTCGCATCACTCCTAGTCTGTTTGTGTTCCTTGGCGTCTACTCCATCCGTTCGTAAGTATTTGTCTTTTTAGAGATTTTAAATGGACTATCTCACATATGAATGTATATTGACATATTTCAGAGCGTAGATTCACTCATTTTGCTTCATATATAGTCATTTGTTGAATGTCTAGAAAGACAAATATTTACGAACGGAGGGAGTGGATCGACAACGACAACAATTTTCACCTAAAATTTAAGGTAATTAGGTTACATTGCCACATCTCATCATCTTCCTCTCTCTTATGCCTGTTCTATCTAGCCTAATAGCCTAGTGTATCATAGTGATTTTTTTCTCTACTTTATATATATATATATATATATATATATAATTTGTTATGTGGGGAAAGATATATGTTCTACCATTAGTAATGTGGCTGTTCAATCTTTTTAGGCGATGAAAGATCAAAAAGGGTCGCTCTAAAATGTTTTACAAGCTTAGTTTACTTGATGATACTTCTTTTAAACTTGTCAATCTAAGTTGTAATTGTTTCAATATTTCGGGAAGATGAGAAGCTAAATCTGGAGCTTCAAAATTATTTGATATACTCTATTATTTATAATATGCAAACATGTGTTTTTATAATTTTATCAAACCAGTATGTTTTGCACTCTTCAGTTTTTAATGGAGCACCAAATGTTTGTCATAGTGTTTATGAGTGTTATAATTTTGTTGAAATTAGAGTTTATCTTCATAAATTAGTATCAAGTTCTCATAAAAGAGTGAACCGGCGAACCCACTGACCAAATTTTCTGGCCCCGCCCCTGTTATAAACCACATACGGATGTATATAAATGCATTTTAGAGTATAGATCCACTCATTTTGTTCTGTATATGGTCCATAGTAGAGTCTCTACAAAGACTTATCACTAGTGCAGAACCGGCCTTTAGTGCCGGTTCGTGACAACCTTTAGTGCCGGTTGGCAAACCGGCACTAAAGAGTGGGGACTAAAGCCCCCCCCCCCCTTAGTACCGGTTCGTCACGAACTGGCGCTAAAGTGCAAACACGTGGCATGAGCCAGGCCCGGGTGCGTGTAGGACATTAGTACCGGTTGGTAACACCAACCGGTACTAAATGTTTGGGTCTTTTTTTTAATTTTTGCTTTAATTTTGTATTTTCAATTTGGATTTATTTTCCATTTAATTCTTTTTTGTTTGCTGATATTTCACGATACTACAAATTCTACACGTTATGCATATATATAAATAGATTTTCTCGTACATAGAATCGCATATATATATATATATATATATATATATATATATATATATATATATATATATATATATATATATATATCATCAAATGTCTCACAGACAACACCATTAACTATTCACACACACACATATATATACATATATAATTTCTCCTACATGTTGCCTTGGTGCCTTCGGAGCATGATGACAAGTGGTTCATGGGGCGGTAGCGGGTAATAGTATTCTCCTTTGGGATCTATGACCTGGTCGAGCAAAAATCCGGCTATTTCCTCTTGAAGTGCTAGTACGCGGTCCGCTGTTAGGAGCTTATCCCGCACCTCTCTGAATTGTTAAGAAAGAGATCAATATGCATGTGTATTAGTTGTGTGACAAGATATCGATATGGTGTAAATAGTGTTCTGACAAACGTACCTAGTCCTGTCTTTGAGATCTGCTCCTTTCGGACGCCATCTTGCAAATGTTCTCGAAAACGTAGAATGCACAGAGATCATTCCCCGGCGCCTGCCTCAGGGCCTTTCGAGAATGTAATTAAATCAGATAATGATTAATCAAGCATGATAATTAATTAACGGTATTGAAACAAGAATTAAAGAGATGGTAGCTAGCTAGCTAGTACTACTTAATTACTTACCTTTGGTCGATGCCAAAACAACTTTTTTGGCCATTTGCCTGGAGTCACCTTGATGAACTTTGCCCAAGCCCTGCCCGCCGGCAAAGAAAATTAATAAAGAGGTTATTAAATAGTTCATATCAGGAAATGACGAACTAATAATAGGCCGAGATATAGTTAATAATGATTGAAATTACCTGTTGACTATCCCCTTCATGATGTTGTAGTCTTTATCTTCTTTAAGTAGTGAGTCCAGTACTTCAGCTGTTGCTTGGTCAACTTTAATGTCTAACAAGATCCAATGAAAACTGCATGAGCACACGTTTGCATGTCTTAATTAAGCAGGCATGTGCATAAAATTAATCAACTATCGTAAATTGTATACACTTAATTATTAACATCTAGCTAGCTAGTAAGCAAAAACAGAATTTGTATGACAAGATAGTGTGTGACTCACAGGAAGTTGTAAGGAAGTAGTATATCTTCATTACTATTCAGGCGATTCAAGAACTCTAGCATGCTTTCCTGTACACTTGCTTGAGAAGTTGCAAGATTCCATGTGCACTCATTAATGGTATTTGGGTCAATGAACCCAATGACATAGCGTCCAGATTTTTCCATTTCATATATAACTAACATTTCTAATATTTCTATAACAAAAATTTATAACATTTCTATATAACTAACATTTCTAATATTTCTATAACTAAAAAACAGAATAATTTCTAACATTTCTATAACTAAAAAACAGAATTTTTTTATAAAAACAAACTAATGTGTGTGTGTATGTGTGTGTGTGTGTGTATGTGTGTGTGTGGACATGGCGGTCGGGGCGAGCTCACCGGCGAGGCGACGACGGGGCGACGGGACGGGGCGACGACGACGGGGCGGGGTGTGGTGACGGGCCGAGCGGCTGGGGCGCGGCGACGTGGACGACGGGGACGGCCGGGGCGGCGACGTCGACGGGGGCGGCGACAAGGGGCGGGGACGGTCGGGGTCGGCGACGAGGGGCCGGGGCGGTGACATTGGCGGGGACGACGTCGCTCGGGGCAGGGCGGCGCGACGGAGGGAAGAAACAGAGAGGGAAAGTGATTTTTTTCTAACTGTTGTATATATAGGATGGACCTTTAGTACCAGTTGGAGCCACCAACCGGTACTAAAGGTCTGTTTTGGCGAGGCCAAGCGGCGGGAAGCGCACCCTCTTTAGTACCGGGTGGTGGCTACAACCGGTACTAAAGCCCCCCCTTTAGTACCGGTTGGAGCCACGACTCGGTACTAAAGGGGTGCGCTGGCTCCAGGCGGTGCGCAAGTTTACTCCCACCTCGCTAGCCGAGGGGCTACCGCACTGGTTTATAAGCCCCAGTGCGGTAGCTCTCTCGAGCTCCTCTCCTAAGCAGGCCTACTGGGCCTACCAGTTCTCTGCTGTCCTGTGGGCCTACTGGGCCTTTGCGGGCCTGTATCCTGGCCCAACAAAAGGTTGGGTTTCTAGTCGTATGCAGGCCGCTTTGGCCCAATAGGCGGGCTTTTTTATTTTCTTAATTTTTTTGCTTTTTTATTTTTGTTTTATTTATTTTTGAGTTGTTTTTTGATATATTTAGAGTTTCTTTGTGAATATTTTTGCTTTAGATCCAAAAAATTACAAACTTTCTGTTAGTGCCGGTAGTTTTCAAATTTGAATATTTTAAATTTTGAATTATTTGAAATTTCTGTGAATCACTAGTTTGTGAATAACTTAACTTTGAAAAAAGATTTTTCAGTGATTCTTTTTTCTTATGCTTAATATTAGTGTGTTTTATCATTATATTCAATTTGGTAATGCTTAGGTTATTTAAAAAATGAAATGCCTTTGTAACAGATGAGTTTTCGTCGGAAACCCTGATACTTTGAAAGAGATTGTTCATTTTGTACACGAAGTGCATCCAGTTTTTGCCGTAACCTTCTCTACTTTTTTGCACATGCTATTTGGATGAAATTATGATACCATGTCAACTTTCAACCTTTTCTGAGTTCATTTGAAATGCTTTTCAATTTCAGGGTCATTTAGCTGGAAAAAATCAGTAAATGCATGAAAAGAATTTGTTTGCACATAAAATTTCTTCGCGTTTCAAATGCCAAAACAAATAACTACCCTAACTATTACAGAGATTCCCTCCCGGGTGTGAAACACAGAAGAAAGTGATGATAGTGAAGCCGATCACATCCCAGATCTTTGGGTGTGAAACTTTTTCTTCGCGTGTGTCCCTTTGCGCCGTAGGCATGGAAAATCTTCATCATTTAACTGGATGGTTGGGTCAATCTTCACTGTGAATGGAGAAATTTCATCAAACTTTTCATAATCTTCTGATATGTCTATCTTGTCATCCACTCCCATGATGTGTTCTTTTTCTTGAAAGAACTATGTGGCGCTTTGGCTTGTAGTATGATCCATTCGCTTCCTTATCTTTTCCTTTTCTCGGCCTGGTAGACATGTCTTTCACATAAAAAACCTGCACCACATCATTGGCTAGGACGAATGGTTCGTCTGCATACGCAAGATTGTTGAGATCCACTGTTGTCATTCCGTACTGCGGGTCTTTCATTACCCCGCCTCGTGCCATATTGACCCATTTGCACCGAAACAAAGGGACCTTCAAATCACCTCCATAGTTAAGTTCCCATATGTCCTCTATGTAACCATAATATGTTTCCTTTCTCGCATTGATTGTTGCATCAAAGAGGACACCACTGTTTTGTTTGATGCTCTTCTTATCTTGGGAGATCGTGTAAATGTATTCCCATTTATCTGGTACCCTTTGAAAGTCATTATATTCGAAGATGGTAACTGGGACAGCGAGTACATGTCATTTTGAATATCGCCATTATTCAGGGCACGTTTCTGCAACCAACCGGCGAAAGTCCTCGTTTATTCGCGTGTAATCCAGTCATCAGACTTCTCCGGGTGTTTGGAGTGTAGAAAATTCATGTGTTCCTCCATATACGGAGCCACCAAGGCGGAATTCTGTAGAACTGTGTAGTGTGCTCCAGTGAGAGAATGCCCGTCCATACATATTATTTGATGCCCTCCTAGCGTGACTTTTCCATCCAGTCTGCCCTTATGCCGCGATTTAGGAACACCAATCGGCTTAAGGTCAGGAATAAAGTCAATACAAAACTCAATGAACTCCTCATTTTCATGGCCCTTCGAGATGCTTCCTTCTGGCCTAGCACGGTTATGAACATATTTCTTCAAGACTCCCATGAACCTCTCAAAGGGGAACATATTGTGTAGAAATACAGGACCCAAAACGTTAATCTCTTCGCAAAGGTGAACTAGGACATGCGTCATGATGTTGAAGAAGGATGGTGGGAACACCAACTCGAAACTAACAAGACATTGCACCAAATCATTCTATAACCTTGGTATGATTTCTGGATCGATTACCTTCTCAGAGATTGCATTGAGGAATGCACATAGCTTCACAATGGCTAATCGAACGTTTTCCGGTCGAATCCCCCTCAATGCAACCGGAAGGAGTTGCGTCATAATCACGTGGCAGTCATGAGACTTTAGGTTCTGGAACTTTTTCTCTATCATATTTATTATTTCCTTTATATTCGACGAGAAGCCAGACAGTACCTTCATGCTGAGCAGGCATTCAAAGAAGATTTCCTTCTCTTCTTTGGTAAGAGCGTAGCTGGCCTGACGTTGATGTATGCCATATTTTCCGTGCATACATTGCTGGTCCTCCCGTGCCTCTGGTGTATCTTTTGTCTTCCCATACACGCCCAAAAAGCCAAGCAGGGTCACGCAAAGATTCTTCGTCACGTGCATCACGTCGATTGCGGAGCGGACCTCTACGTCTTTCCAATATGACATGTCCCAAAATATAGTTTTCTTCTTCCACATGGGTGCGCGTCCGTCAGCGTCCTTCGGAATAGGTTGTCTGCCAGGACCCTTTCCAAAGATTACCTTCAAATCCTTGACCATATCATGTACATCAACACCAGTACGGTGGCGAGGCTTCGTCCGGTGATCCGCCTCACCTTTGAAATGCTTGCCTTTCTTTCTTACGGGATGCCTTGTCGGAAGATATCGACGATGTCCCAGGTACACATTCTTCCTACAACTATCCAAATATATACTGTTGGTATCATCCAAACAGTGCATGCATCCGCGGTATCCCTTGTTTCTCTGTCCTGAAAGGTTACTAAGAGCAGGCCAATCATTGATGGTCACGAACAGCAACGCCTTTAGGTCAAATTCTTCCTGTCCGTGCTCATCCCACGCACGTACACCTGTTCCATTCCACAACTGTAATAGTTCTTCAACTAATGGCCTTAGGTACACATCAATGTCGTTGCCGGGTTGCTTAGGGCCTTGGATGAGCACTGGCATCATAATGAACTTCCGCTTCATGCACAACCAAGGAGGAAGGTTATACAAACATAGAGTCACAGGCCAGGTGCTATGGTTGCTGCTTTGCTCCCAAAAAGGATTAATGCCATCTGCGCTTAGACCAAACCATACGTTCCTTGGGTCACCTGCAAACTCCTCTCTGTACTTTCTCTCGATTTTTCTCCACTGCGAACCGTCAGCGGGTACTCTCAACTTTCCGTCTTTCTTACGGTCTTCTGCGTGCCACCGCATCACCTTCGCATGCTCTTTGTTTTGGAACAAACATTTCAACCGTGGTATTATAGGAGCATACCACATCACCTTGGCAGGAATCTTCTTCCCGGGGCGCTCGCCCTCGACATCACCAGGGTCATCGCGACTGATCTTATAACGCAATGCACCGCATACCGGGCAAGCGTTCAAATCCTCGTACTCACCGCGGTAGAGGATGCAGTCATTAGGGCATGCATATATCTTCTGCACCTCTAACCCTAGAGGGCAGACATCCTTCTTTGCTTCATACGTACTCTCGGGCAATTCGTTGTCCTTTGGAAGCATATTCTTTATCATTACCAGCAACTTTCCAAATCCCTTGTCAGATACACCATTCTCTGCCTTCCATTGCAGCAATTCCAGTGTGGTGCCCAACTTTTTTTTGTCAGCTTCGCAATTCGGGTACAACAATTTCTTGTGATCCTCTAACATGCGATGCAACTTCGTCCTCTCTAGATCACTTGTGCAGTTTCTCTTTGCATCAGCAATGGCCCGACCTAGATCATCAGCGGGCTCATCTGATGCCTCTTCTTCAGCTTCTTCCCGTATTGCTGGCTCAGCTTCTTCCCCCATTGTTGTATCATCGTATTCAAGGAACCCATGGCCAGGATAGCCGTTGTCGTCCTCTTCTTCTTCATTGTCTTCCATCATAACCCCTATTTCTCCGTGCTTGGTCCAAACATTATAGCGGGGCATGAAACCGGACTTAAATAGGTGGACATGAATGGTTCTTGACGTAGAGTAACTGTGACCATTCTTACAGCCAGCACATGGACAAGGCATAAAACCATCCGCCCGCTTGTTTGCCTCAGCGGTAAGCAGAAAATTATGCATGCCACTAATGAAATCGGGAGAGCATCATTTATCATACATCCATTGTCGGCTCATCTTCGTTACACAACACCGAATAGACCAAATTAATACAAGTTCATACATAAAGTTCATACATATAGTTCATATACAACACTTAATTAAATGCAACATACAAATAACTCTTTAGCTAAAGAATTTAAATGCAACAACAAATGCGGTCAAGATCGCAACTAAGGTAACAATTGATCCAACAGCATAATGATACCAAGCCACACTATCAATGGCATATTTTTTAATCTTTCTAATCTTCAACCTCATTTTCTCCATCTTGATCTTATGATCATCGACGACATCGGCAACATGCAACTCCAATTTCATCTTCTTCCCCTCAATTCTTTTCAATTTTTCTTTCAAATACTCGTTTTCTCTTTCAACTAAATTTAACCTCTCGACAATAGGGTCGGTTGGAATTTCCGGTTCACATACCTCCTAGATAAAAATATCTATGTCAACTTGATGGGCATAATTTGTCATAAACACGAAATGCAACAACTAGTTTTAAAAGAGAATATACCACATCCGAATCATAATAAGGATGAGGGCCGACGGGGACGGATATCAAAACCATGGCACTATGTATAACAAACAACGTACGGGTAAGATAATTATACGAGTAATTATATATCCAAATCACACAAACATCAATTTGGTAATGTAAAACATTCATGAACAAGAGCCTCACCACAAGGTGGTGCCGGCGACGGGACGGTGCGGGCGATCGACAGTGGTTATGACGGAGATTTAGAAGGCACTAAGTAAGCCACACCTACATATGCAAACTAAGTGTTATTTTTGACCTCAAATTGCATATAAATCAAATACTAGCAAATATAATTCATCCCAAATTAATCACTATACAAAGCATTGCAAGAGCTAATCTAGCAATGAGAGTTGAAAGGACAAAGTTGCTAAACTTTGTGATCATTTGAATGGATGGGGGCCTTCAAATCTTGACAAATTTTGGGCAAAATTTGTGAGGAGCTCGAGGAAGAGAGGGGAAGAACAGAGGAAGTGAGGGGAAAGAGGAAGAACAGAGCGACTCGGGTGGACAAAGGGTTTATGTACGATGACCTTTAGTACCGGTTTGTGCCACGGACTGGTACTAAAGGTGCTGGAGGGGCCCCAGACTGACAACATCCTGCCACCACTCTCTTTAGTACCGGTTCGTGGCACGAAATGTGCTAAAGGTTCGCCACGAACCAGTACTAATGAGAGCGGCCGGCTAGCCTTTGAAACCGACACTAATGGACACATTAATGCCGGCTCAAAATCAAACCGGCACTAATGTGTCTCAGATTTGTCCCTTTTTCTACTAGTGTATCTTTAGAAACGGAGGGAGTAGTTGATTAGCTTCATATGTATGACCGCATTTCTGGTCATGTAGTCAAACACGAAGCATTGGATGGATTATTCCTGTATATGGAATCAAGTGGGTCATCCTTGTCAGGTGGAATTATGTTATAGCACCTCAATCTTGACATGCACAGGTCAAATTTGAATAATAATATAATATAAGTGTGTTCAAAGCTTTGCTTTTATAGCTCTGGATAGCACCTTTGATTTTTTTTCTTTTTAGAATTGTAGATTAACTAAATAAGAAATTCCCAAGGAATCCGTAACTCGTTCAAAAAATATCTATATTGTACTCCCTCCGTAAACTAATATAAGAGCGTTTAGATTACTATTTTAGTGATCTAAACACTTTTATATTAGTTTACAGAGGGAGTACCAATTAGCAGATCCAGCAAGTTTGGAAACTGAAACAACAGCATCACAAGATTAAATATAGTGTTGGGGCGGAGAAGAATTTTGTATCATTAACTGTTAGTAGAACATGTTGTGCTTCCTATCCTGAAACTTGAGCAATAGCATGCATCAGATTCACCCAGTATCCCAGATGCACGGTTTCCCCTAGTTTAGTGTAGACTTTGAGGCACAGACGAAGCAGTAAGAAAGTGGCTAGTTCTACTGACGCAATTTTTGGGGAGTAATTGACGGAAGCGAATCACAGTTAGCACACTAGCTACATGCAAACTACTTCCTCTGTTTCTAAATATAAGTATTTATAGATATTCCAATACAGATTATATACGGAGCAAAATGAATAAATCTACACTCTAAACTACATGTATATACATCCGTATGTACTTTATATTAAAATCTCTAAAAGAACTTAGTATTTAGGAACAGATGAAGTAATTACCTAGGCCCAAATATGGGATCAGACAATCTAGGAGACATCAATCCAGCCATGGAGCACTAGTCTGATGGGAAGCCAATCACTAGTCTGATCGTTGTTTTTAGAGATTGTTCTTAATGATCCCCCACACTGCCTCATCCTTTCAAGAAGACACGTGGCATGTCGGAGATGTTGTAACTTGGTAGAGAGATAGATCCGCTCCTCTATATGCTGTGGCCGTTCCCATCTCCACCTCCCGCGTCCATAATATGAGATCGACCCTTCTCCCTTCCGTACGCCTGGATGAATCGTGATTACAGGCAGTTCTTACTGATGAGATGTAGATCTTGAGCCTCATCGCGTCTGTCTCTCGGAACTGCAAAATACTTTCTCTGTTTCGGCATGTTCTACTCTGAAAGAACTGCCCCAGACAATATTACATTCAAAACATGATCTTTGTTAATAATCCAAACCCTTGATACTTTGATAGAGACAAACTCCTTATTTAGTGACCCGGTTAAATAAACTGAATGAACAACGAAAATCCTTTTCTGAACCAAGGCTCATCTGCATCCGTGTTGAATTTTTTTTTCAAAATAAATACTAGAAAAATTCAAAAAAAAATTTTTTGCATGGTAGACAATTTGATGCGTGAGGTCCGTCCTAATTTTCAAATCATTTGGACAACAGAGAAACTCTCGGCAAAAAGAAAACAAATTCGGGGTCGATAAAACAGTTTACTGTTCATGTACTGTTTTGATCCAATTTTTCTTTTTTGCTGAGAGCCACTCAGATGTCCAAATAAGATAAAAATTGAAGCGGACCTCGCGCAATA
Source organism: Triticum dicoccoides (assembly GCF_002162155.2). Taxonomy (NCBI): domain Eukaryota; kingdom Viridiplantae; phylum Streptophyta; class Magnoliopsida; order Poales; family Poaceae; genus Triticum; species Triticum dicoccoides. Next base: position 559,938,940 of record NC_041389.1, read on the forward strand.
AATTGTCAGCCATGGAAAAAATTTAGAGGTTTTTGATATTTTATGAATTTATTTCTAACCGGATGCAGATGAGCCCGGGCACGGAATCGCTGCACTCTACCATTGTCTCGAGTCCCGACTCATATTGTAAAGCAGGTAATTATAAGTCGCTGCCAGGAATAGGTCTTTGACGAGATAAGCAGAACCAGCGAGCACATGTTTATACGAGGCTTCACTGGTTTGATACTCCGGATACTCGAATGTAACATGGATTGCCAGCAGCTATACCATACGGTGTCGGCTAAAGGGTGCCACCCATGTTGGATCGCTCAATCAGAGTATCAACAGGACGAGGACACTTTCTAGGTGTTCAATACGCTGAACTTGTACATGCTTCTTTCCCCATGCCTCCTAGTCATACATGCTTGTTTGGCGGATTGTCTCCATTTTGTGCCTGGCCTATTTACTATGTGGAAGTGCTTGGATAATAAGAGTTCTATCAAAGTGTCTAAAGCGTAGATGAAGGAGACACGATGGGCTCAGATAGGGTGAAATATATGGGAGAGAGAGAAAACACTGTTTGGACAAGTGAAGGTAGATGACGGCTTACTTTCTATATAAACACATATGTTCACTTGAGATTTTAGTCATGATACCTCAGTTAAGATGTCAAGAGTTCTGGGGTCGAGGAAAATGACTGAAGAACTTCCTTTTTGGAAAAAAACTGAAGAAAATGTTTCCAAAAAAGCTTTCGTAGGTTTGGCAAAGCAAACCTCTAATTTTGTCTATGCGGATGAAGTCGTGCTGTTTTGCCACCCCGACGAGCGTGATCTTTCCGCGGTGCGCTGCATTCTCGGGCTGTTCGGCACCGCCTCCGGCCTCCACACCAACCTCGCCAAGTGCACGGCTCTGCCTATCCAGTGTTCTCCTGAGCTCCGGGAATCCATTTCCATCCACTTCCCGTGCCCGATCGACGAGTTCCCCGCCGAGTACCCCGGCCTCCCGCTTTCCATCCGCAAGATCACCGCCATGTCCCTCCAGCCCTTCGTCCAAAAGCTGGAGAAGAAGCTCTCCCCGTGGTGGGCGTCCATGCTCTCCGCGGCGAGCGCTGGGCCCTCATCCGACATGTCTTCTGCACGATGCCCACTCACATTCTGATCGCCATGTCACTGCACTCCTCCATCCTCCACCAAGTGAACCGGCTAATACGCGCTTTCCTCTAGCAAGGACGGAAGACCTCTAATGGAGGCCACTGCCTCGTCAGCTGGGCCAAAGTTTGTCGTCCCTTGGCCCACGGTGGCCTCGGCATCCCACACCTTCAGCGCTCCGCCCACGCCCTGCAAGCCCGCTGGCTCTGGCTGCGCAAAACTGACCTCACCCGTCCTTGGCAGCATCTGCACATCCCCAGCAGCCCGGCTGTCCAGGCCATCTTCCGGGCCTCCATCTCGCTGGACGATTGGCGACGGCAGCACCTGTCTCTTCTGGGAGGACCATTGGATCGACGGGCTCTCCATCACTGGGCTAGCCCCGCTTCTTCACGCTCTCGTCCCTCGCGGCACCGCAGGGTACGCACCGTCGCTGCGGGCCTGGCCTCCCGTACGTGCCTGGATACAAGATGTGCAGGGCCACCTATCTCCCGAGGCGTTGGCGCAATACGTCCTTCTCTGGGTGCGGCTACAGCAGGTCACGCTCTCTGACGACTGGACGCCCTCACCTGGCGCTGGACACCTAGCGGCGTGTACTCTGCCAAATCGTGCTACAAAGCCATGTTTGCCGGTTCCACGATCGAGCCCTCCTGGCGACTCACTTGGAAATCATGGGCACCCCTCCGCATGAAAGTCTTCCTCTGGCTTGCTTTCCAAGGGCGATGCTGGACCGCCGACCGGCTTGTTCACCGTGGCCTTGCACATGCCCCGCTGTTCCTCCTCTGCGACCAAGAGCCCGAGACAATGGCGCTCTTACTCGCTGGCTGTGTCTTCTCCAGACAGACTTGGCATGAGGTCCTATCCTGGTTCTGAATCACTGACATGCCTCTACCAAGCCCCGGACTGAGCTCTCCAAAACTGAAGAAAATGTTTCCAAAAAAGCTTTCTTATTTTTGGCAAAGCAAACCTCTAATTTTGTTTACTAGCAGCCAACAATCTTTTTCCTCAAAAGCAAAAGAAAAGCCAATAATAGAAATTGTAATCCTTCCGCATGCCACCTGGTGGTGCACAAGGAAGGCTAGTTGTAGTTCATTAAGCTGGTAAAGTTCACATTGCATTTTCGAATAGACGTTTTTATACCATTTGTGTTAAGGAAATCTAAAATTAAGACCGTGTTCGGAATCCCTCCACTCCGTGGAGCTCGGTTTCAGCCGCTCCGTGAAAATGAGCTGCAGCCTGCTCCGCTTCAGGAGCGCAGTGAGGGAGCGGAAAGGAACCGAACACGCAGCTGTAAGTCTACATAGTACTTTTTTTTTTTTGCAAAGACTGCTTATCTAGTGCCCCAAAAGTGCGCAATAGTCCTCTGTGTCAGCATTTTTCTTTCTACCCTGAAAGCTTTGATTGAGACAGTCGTACGATTAATTGTGACCATGCTTAATGATCTTAATCCTTGACGGAGACATCTTCCTCAACGCTCTGAGTACAAACGAGTACAACCAGAGCTTCTCTTATTGGAACATGAACGAGTACAACCTGATGAAACAAACATGTTCCACTACAACTAGTCTTGAACTACGATATATATATTGTTTCATCTGGTTGTACTCGTTCATGTTCGAATAAGAGAAGTTTTGGAGAGTCAAGAAATGCCAGGTGTTCATATGAAAACTCCCTGTTTTGGTAACACACAAGGACATATATCAGGAGCTCCACTGAGCTGCTCAGAGGAAGTCTGTCATGAGTCGAAAGATTTTTTTGCATAATCTCACGTACTATCCGAGCTGCTTTCTCAAGTATATATATCATGTTTTGTATTGATGCACACCCAATAGAGCATGTTTTGTTGCATAATTTGGCCTATCTTTTTTGCCAGGATAACAGTATATATCAACAGTATGGTTTGATTTGCCAACCCTTAGTTGTTTGTACTTCACATCTTTGAGTTCTTCCAATACACGTTGCAATGGGACACACTGAGGTGTGTTGTAATGAAGATTCCATTCAGGATGCTACTTTACAATTCAACATTGCATCTCCGTTTGTACCTAAATATTTTTTTTACCTAGTTGGGATTAAAAGCTGTTTATCTAAAAGTTAAGGTAATGGAAATTTAGTATCGAAGGCAATGTCATGAAAACGTTTCCACTAAGAGTTCTCGAAGCAGGCTTTTGCCCAACTTTATATTAAAGCCCAAAGGATCGAAACGGTACAGAGTGGCTAGAAAACCCTCATACAAGTAGAAGTAGGTCAAAAGAAAAAATGGAATCCAAGTGACAACGCTGCGATGCATCAGGCTTCACTATCTCGCTTCTCTAGTACCATATCTGGAAGCACATGGATGATGTGATGTTCAATGAGCTTGAGCCAAGCCTGACCCGTTGCTCAATTGAGCTTTGTCGCGATGATAGAGCTTTGTCACATTCGTCTCCAACGATTTCCTGCTAAGTTTTTTCTCTGTGTGCTCATGTGTTATGTGTCTTCTGACAATTAATTACCATTCCTAACTACCAACCCTAGCTCATGGTGGAAGAAGTCCGAGTTTCTTCTGGTTGTACTCATTCATGTTCAGTTAGCAAAGTTTGGCGAGTCAAATTTACATGAATTTTGGTGTTGGTGTGAACACCAAGGAAATTATTAGGGAGATCCATGGATCTGCTGCTGTATTGATTATGATACTTTCATGCTTGACATTGCATCTCTGTTGTTATTTTCATCTCAATAATAATCTGTGTCGGTCGATTATTAGTCTTAAAATTTGTTCATCCAGAAGCAGGTGGTGTAGTCCATGTGAGTTTCTTTACGCAAAGTCTATTACAAATATCGCTTGTTGCTAGGGGATAATTAGTTAGTGATACCCGGCGTTGCCTTTTTATATCATTTATCATGTTTTTTTACCTACTTTCGCAATTGGTATACCATATGGTTTGTACTCCCTCTGTAAACTTTTGTAAGACCTCTTAGGTCACTAAGGGAGTAGCATTTTTGTCAGGTGTAGTATTTGATCTAACATTTTTCAGGATATCGATGGCAGCATATATCATGGCAATATGGTTGGTTAGTAGTGTTTAAGTTGTTCATTCATTGCGACAACTCGTGGTAGAGGTGAATAATTTGGTGGGGCGCATACAACATGTTCCACTAAGAACCATAGCTGTGAAGCAATACACCAAGAAAATTTGGGAAGCTATTGGCCCCAAAAATAGAGTTACCGTGTGTTTCATTAAACATGGCATGCAAACTTTAAGTCTGAGAGCTGTCGGAAATTTAGCAACGAGTCAAAGTTGTGCAAAAAGTAGCCATGCATCCCCATTTATGCACCCACCGCCGGTGGGGGGAACGACTAAGATGTGCCGGCACGCGATACATCATGGTCCATCTTCAATGATGAAGGAAACATGGCCAGATCCCCTTTGCTTGGATCATCTCTCCACTGGCGAGATAGACGAGAAAAGACAGTTTGCAGCGCAATGTCCCACCCTATGCCACGGATGGAGGCGGGCCGAAAGAAAAATAACACAACTCACCCCGTTCATACTGGCTTGGGTTAATAGAGACGGGAGTGTGGGCCAAAAAGGAAACATTTCAATTTTTATATACAAGGCCACTTTGTTTTTCTTGTCAAACCTTGACTTATAATTTTGGTCAACAAAATATGTATTAAATGGCATTCAAGATACATCATCGTAAAGTTCTTTGAAATTAATGTGCATCCATTGAAATGTTTTTTATGGCATATAGGGTCTGTTTGCATAGCAGTCGAGAGCTGCCATGCCAATATTTTGGTGTTGACCACCAGCCTGGGGGGCATTTGGATTTGTGCCAGCATTTCCTTACCTTGCTAATTTTCTGGTCACCAGTACACATCCTCTTCCCTTTTTGCACCCATGTGTTGGCTTGGCAGCGGCGGCAGAATCCTCCGCGAAAAATCGGCATGCCCTCAATTGGCGGGGCGGTCCTAGACGCTAACCAAATAGCCCCATAACTCAATTTTTTGTAATAAAATTAATGGTCAAAGTTGGACATAAAAATATGAAGTGACCTTGTAAGGGAATGGAGGGAGTACTCCCCTTCTTCACCACCGTAAAGAATGGTGTCCAAAAAATATTCTTCCTTTCTTCTTTATGTGCGCGTTTGTACGTGTCCTGTGTCTTTTGACATATTCAGTTAATCAATTCGATGAGATAACTCTGAGTTGTGATTTTTTTTCCGAAATGGAGGCAAAATATTCGCCTCATCCATTAATTAAGAAGAGAATAGAGTTTTATTATCAAATGATACCCCTTTACATTGAATGATTACTCTCCCGAACTATGACCCCTAGTCTTTCGGCACCCACGGCGACCCAAAGCCTCGCATCGGTCTTAATGGTGTTGAGAAAGATTCAATGTGGTGCACTCTTAGGCTTGAAGACCCTTGCATTCCATTCATTCCAAATTGTCCTACTAACAAGCATCATGAGGGAAGCAATTGCTTTTCTATGAGGTGTGCTATAGCCAGCCCGGTTGTTCAACCACCCTTCTATAGATCGGTCCAAGTGCCAAGAAGCGGGATCGAAATTCTCTAGGTGTACAAATCTTTAACCAACACCTAAAGTCTCAGGGTGAAGTGAGATTTGCACTCCTCCAAAGCATGAAAATACCACAATTTGGCCAACACCGCTTGGCAAATCTATCGGGTGTCCAAATTCACATGGCGGGCCGACTAAGCAAAGAGTGATCTTGGAGGTCCAACTCTTCTACAAATCTATCTTGGAGGGCCTACAAAGCAATGAATTTGATCTTAGGTGGTGCCCAAACCTTCCCGATCATATAGTCCATGGAGGAGAGTGTTTTGTCCAAGAATTGTGCCTTATAAGCGGAGGCCACCGAGTAGATACCGTTCATCGTGTGCTTCAAGTGATATCGTCTTCTGCAAGGTCGCCAAGGTGAAAGTTATTCATAAGCATCCAAATAGTAAAAATTCATGGATGTGGTCGACCATGACCATGATAGAAGGGGTGATCTTGAGAATCCAAGCATTGTTGTGGAGAGCCTCTTGCACCTTCCAACTTTTCCTTGTAGAAGCATCATGAATGAGGGGAGCAATGTTGTTGGCTTGTGCCCGAAAAGCCAAGGACAGTCTCAGAATCGTGCTTTGGCGCCATTGCCAATGATGATGGTGGTGGATGCATAGAGGAAGTTGAGATCCTGTTCATCACACGGGTTGCCCATGCCAATCCACAACTTGGTTGGCTCTTTCCACTCGTACCATGGCCAATGCAAACACAGAGCATGAGCGAACTTGTCAGTGTTTAGAATCCCAAGGCCACCATACTCGTACGACTGACATACAATTTCCCAACTCACCTTGCATTGGTTAGTTAAAAATTGTTTTCAAAGAGTAATCGACAGGGTTAGTTACTGAGGATAATCTTCAAGGGTATAAGAAGCTAGTGTTGTACTGATTATGATACTTTACTGATCAACATCACAGCTCTGCAGTTATTTTTATCTCAATAGTAATTTGCACCGAGTTAGCCTTAAAATTTGTTCATCAAAAAGTGGGTGGAACAGTTCATGTAAGTTTTTTGTTCAGGAACAGTTCGTGCATGTTTTTTGTTTGCAAAGTCCCTTGCAAACATAATTTGTTGCGATCGAACACTTAGTAACTGATACCGAGAGAATATCACGTGGAAACCAAGTTACGATGAACACTTCATGGAAATATAAATACGGTACATGAAGATCTTGGTGTTCTATTAGCATGTGAAATTTCAAGTTCAAGCACAAAGTCATTTGCTAGGTATGAAAAAAAAAGCAAATTCAGCAATGAATAGTGGCCTTTACTGTTTTGCACTATTTATTACCCTTTTTTAATTAGACTTTGAACTTCGAATTTTACATGCTAATGGAACATCACTTTCTAAACATAATATATTCTTTGAGATTTTTTTTGAAACTTCAAAATATAGTTTCCAAGTGGTTTTCATCGGTTTCCATTTTAACTTTGGTTCCACCTGATATTCTCTCATCGATACCAATCACTTTTTTTTTCATAATTTCACATTGAATTATGTTAGCTTCTTCCGCAACTGGTATACCATATGGTTTGTATTAATGTACATTTATCATAGCATGTTTACTGGTTGTATTATCTGGGCATATCTTTTCTCCAAGACATCACAATATATAGCAAGGCAATATGGTGGTCACTAGTGTACCAAATTATTCATTCATTGCGTCGTCTTGAGGTAGATGGTGAACAATTGGGTGGGATGCACAGACCATGCATGTTTTTAACTTCTTATAAGAAGCATAGCTGTTAGGCAATACATCAAGAGATTTGACAAAACTGTTTGGTCCCAAAAACAAAGTAACCTTTGAATAAGGCTATGCCAGTTATAGGCCTGAGAGGCGTCGGAAATCTAGCAATGAGTCGCAATACAACCAGCCTTACTAGTTTCTCACGTTACTCTCCCCCCACGCCACCGTGCGCTGCTGTTTATGCAACCACCATCGTCGTAGGGAATGCCGGAGATGTGCCAATGTGCGACACACAATGGTCCTAGCACTCATCTCGTGGCCAGCCGGGCCAGCTCCCTGTCCTCCACTAGGGACACAGGCAAGGGAGGGGAGTGTGTTATCCACTACCAGAAACCCAAATATTTCTGTGTGTCTTGTGGGGAGTTCTCTTAATACCCCAAAGTTGATACGTGCCGTCCAGTTAATTCTATCCAACGATTAAATACATCTGGTACTCCAGCCCAATTTTGATACCACCACCTATCTTCCGGGAGTAGCTCTGTTCCAAGGGTAAAATGGTAACTAGGAGATAGTCAAATGTGCAATTAGAAAAGAGTTTGCAGCCCTACCCCTTTCAGATGTGTGTGCACTTCGTGCGCGGAATCAATTGTTTGCAACACTCCGATCAATTGTTCGCATCCCGGACGAAGATACACCCTCATCCTGTACGAAGATACAGTCTGGGTGGCGAGTGTGATGCATTGGTTCCTCGCCTACTCTGTTCATTCTCTGGGTGAAAGCCTTTGATCCAGCTGCTGGATCGGACGACTGTGGCGTCCTCGATGTCGTTACCACCTTGGTGGCGCCTGTCTTGGAGACGCTGCTCCATGTTGCTCGCCTAAGGTCCGGGATGATGGTGTTTTGCCGGGTTGAGGTCGGTGGTTGTGGGTTGGTGCGGATGGTGGTGGTGGTGTGTCCGGTCTGGGGTCAACGGTGGTGTGTGTCGTGCTTGAGTGCTCCTTGGTGTGTCTCTGCTAGGCTATGCCCAGCGACTACGCCAGTGGCACACAGGTGCAGTGGCGTCGACTTGGCCTCACGCAACCTTTCGAATGTACCCCGACATAGGTGGTGTCGTGGCGTTGTGCAGTCATGGTTTGGTTTGCTAGGCGATGCCCTTTGACTACACCGGTGGCACAGAGGTGCCGTGGCGCCGTCTCGGACTCATGTGTCCCTTTGAATGCGCCCCACGACAAAGGTGGTGTCGTGGCATTGTGCAATCTTGGATGTACGGGGCCTATTTGATTGCGTCGACGGTGCAGTGTCGTGGTTTGGTCTTGGCTGGCCGATACCATTAGATTACACCGGCAATGCTCATCGTTGTGTTTTCCCTCTTGTTCTCCCATGCTATGTGTAATGTTGGTGTGCGTCTTTTTTCTTATCTCCTCTTCCCGTGCCCCGTGTAATTCTGGTCCACTTGGACCCAATCTTGTGATGGGCTGCAAAGCCATATAGGCAAATGAATACAATTCAGG
>NC_041389.1:559948093-559954766 GCF_002162155.2 Triticum dicoccoides
TTCAATGCCAGATCTCTCGTTAGAGTACGATCAATGCCAGATCACCGTTAGGATACGCTAAAAGAAAATTCTTTCACCGGACAGGCATCCCGTGCATGGCCGCAATTACGATCTTGTGTGGCCATCACCTCTCGCATGCGTAGGCGATTTTTGGATACTGGAGCAGTCTGCCGTCGAGGGGATGCCGACTTGCAACGGTGGGGTGGCGACGGCGCTGCGCACACACTACATGAGAGGATGGATAGTGCAGTGGATCACGAGTTCACGACATCTATCAAGGACGGTTCCGATTAGGAAAATTAGATTTTTCAAAGAAGATTCATTTACTGGTATTTTAGGATGGAGTAAGAAAAAGATCTACAATACACACAGTCAGATTTTGCCAGTGCGCCTGAGTTCCCGATCCTCTCTATGGAGTAGTACCAGGTTACAGATTAAAAGAGCTTGTTGTGGTGCCACAACTAGCGATTTTTTTTTGCATGGTAATATGTGTCTCATTTATATAGAATAAAGATCAAGTTATAAGGCACGTAAGCACCGATCATACATGACTGAAAAGATAGGAAGATCCTATGCAAAATACCAGCGCCTGTCCCTTTCCTTCGACACCACCGAAGCGGCCACCAAAGGGTAAAAGGACAGATCACCTCTTCGCCCAAGCTCGACGTGGCTCAATCGCTGATCAACAACTTTACGGACCTCCCAAGTAGTTTGCCAAAAGCAAAACCATAGCCGTTGAAAGAATCAGACAACAAATCAATATTGCCTTGCCACAACTAGCGATTGTAAAATTAGTTTCTGCTGTCGATTGGCTGCTGGATGACAGGGATACCTGTATTTTTTTTTTCCTGTGCATCAACAACAGATTAATATTGCCTTGCCAAAAATTCAGCTGCGCATCAATCAAATAATTCCCTAGCCCAAAAAATTCTTAAATTCTCCCATACCCCAGTCCATCCTATCCATTCTACTCTATTATTCCATGCCCCTGGTTTCTACATCATGTGATGCCCACAACTAACCTAACTAATTCAATGAGGGCTGACTCCCCCGTCCACTCACCCTTCCACCATCGATGGTGACGGGGAGATCCTGGCGAGGCTCAATTCTTGTTGTTTGACTCCCTCGTGCACTCCACCGAGGAATCATGCTCCATCTGTTAGAGCATCTACGATAGCTAATCCAACTCCATGTCCGCGGAGAGTAACCAGTCACCTCTCAAATGCTCGTGTGAGGTTGTTAGAATCGTGATTCTATTATACGATTCTACGACTTTACGATCCAAACTAACCCGTATGATTTTACGATTTTAGTTCATAGAATCTACGTTTCTACGATCCTGATAGTGAAGATTCTACGATTTGCGATCCTACCATCGGAGCTCTGATCGGATTCAAAATCACGATTCTGACAACCTTGTCCACATCTGTGTACTTTAAATCCGATTTCCTAAATCCATGCAATCCATGAAACTTGAATACGAATATACGTAGATGATCATACCAAACAAAGAAACATATGAACATAGATCAACAAACGGCCAAAAACATCACAGGTCACCGAACCGATCAAAATACATAGTTCATCATCAGACAAACAAAGAAGGCCAGAGAAAATAACTATTTCCTCGCCGAACCCTTATAGTTTAGGAGTTATTCCTGGTCAAAGTTGGGTCAACAGAACTAAATCAATTTAGGAAATATCCCAGAGCGGGCCACGTCGAAGGCGTATTTTCAGAATATGCCTTCGCCAACGTACTGCTTCGGGCGCTAAGTGAGTCACTGACAGGTGGGGGCCACCCGTCTGGTTATCTTTAAAACGACGGTCGAGGCATGGTGGTTCTCCGTTGAGGGAAGGGATTGGGGGTCGAGTGGATTGATCCACGGGGACAACAACTCTCCGGCGATCCTTCCTATACCCGTGGCTTCTTCGGAGTTGGTGGGACGACGTCGCTTTCTTCTGCTCGGGCAGCGATGGTCTTCGGGCGAGGAGGAACTCCGGCGAAGAGGCTCTAATTAGGTTGGCTAAGGATGTTGGTGTGGTCAGGAGGTAGTGACGGATCTATTGGTGGTGGAGGTTGGGCTCAAGGAGCTGTGGGTGGGGCTGCCAGTGGTGAGGTCCGAGTGACGGAGCTTGGCCAGATTGGCTAGCTAGGGGCTGCGAGGGCGAGGCTTAGCGAGTGCCGGGTAGCTAGGGGAGGGAATGGGGCTGGTGTGGAGAGCAACGAGGCTCGGGTGCATTTTATAGGCCCGGGAGGGGTTGCCGGGGGCACGACGCCGCCGCGCTCGGCACTGAAGGCCAACTGTGTCTGCGCTAGCATACAAGTAGCCTAGCTGGGGCTTGGGCTGGGCCAAGCAGTCAAAGGGAAGGAGCCAAACCTCCTCTGCAGCAGCATGCGCTCCACGACGTTTCTAGGTAGGGTCACGATCGAATAGTGACCGGAGCCACGGGCGCGCTCTGGGGAGAGAGGGGTCTGCCGGAGCGGCATTGGCTGGACAAGGGGAGGGGCTTTGGCATTCGAGGGGAGTGTTGTGCAGGATCTAGGTGCCGGGGACGTGCTCCGGGGTGCGGCCGTGTAGCCAGGGGGTCGGGCACTGCACAGAGCACGCGCTCTGGCATGCCAGTCACTTGGTCACCGAGGCAGCTATGGCCTGGGCGTTCACGAGCGTGCATGACCTTGTCCATTAACTAGGGGTATATATTGGGTGTGTGTGTGTTTGTGTGGTGTGTGTGTGTGTGTGGTGACAGCTGGGGCTAGGGGCATCTGTATTGCCAACTGGACCTTCTAGAAGTTTCTGTTACCTAGTTATTTCTGTTGTGCTAAGAGGAGGGGTGTTAGAAGGGAGAGAGGGATTTGGTGGAATAGTTGTTGTATTGTTTGAGCCTCGTGGGCGTATATATAGGAGTACATGATCTACTTGGAGTACAAGGCAAGCCAGAATATTTCCTAGTCTAACCTATGTTTCCAATACAATCACATTACTCAACATTACCCCGCAGTCACAACGGTAGCGACGCAGACAGTGAGACTGGAGTAGAATCCAAAGGCAAGCCGACGGACACCCTCCCCCCACAGTCGTAACGGTCGATGCATCGCGGAAGTCGTGGCTGGAGTGGAAACCGATGAGGTTGCTCAAGCAAGGCGGTAGCCCTTTGTGTGGTTGTCGAGGTAGCCGAGAGCGTGGGTGGTGGAGCCATGGTCGAGGTAGCCGTGCGAAGAATGCCGTGGTCGATCTCAAGTCGGGATGGACGGTGTCGAGGAAGTTGCCATGGAGCCGCGGGTGCAAGGGGGCACTGAGTTAGCATGGGCACAGTGGTGTCGAAGTAGTGGTGCGCCCGGAAGAAGATGTTGTTCACGATGCATCGCGGCGGGTTTGCCAAGCCCGGGGACACATCATGGACGAAGGCACGCACCAGTGTTGCAAGCACCACACATGCGTAGACAGCCGAAGACGAAGTTGACGAAGCGCCGACCAGGCTTGCCAGGCCTGGGGACATGTCGTGGATGAAGGCACACATCAGTGTTGCCAGCACCGGGCATGCGTAGACGAGGGACCTGCATGAGCTGTACGCCATGTCGGAGAAGTCAGAGGGGCTAGCAGAGAAGAACTCAACAACGATTGCGGCATCCATCGGCGCGGGGCCAACGTCAGCAACGGTGGTCGGAGTAGACGAAGTAGTCGGGGTAGGTGACGGCGACGCTGATGATGGGCCATTGCTGGACGAAGACGAAGGAGGTGGATGGGCGGCTGCGGCGGCCATGGGGGTAGCGGTGGCGGCGGCCAAAGAAAAGCGGCGGCCGCGGCCTGACGGCGGCGGCGGCTAGGTTAGGAGCGCGATGGCCGTGCTCGAAGTAGGCGAAGAGCCCTGACAACGTGACGAAGACCGGCGCGGACGGTGGTGTTCCCGCGCCAAGGGAGACGACGCGGCGCATACCATGGGAGGTTGACGCACGGAAATGGACCACGGGCCGCGACGCTACGGCCCGAAGGGTTGATGCAGCGGCGGCGCGCAGGTCGGGTCGACGGCAGGAAGACCTCGGGGCGGCGGCAGGGAACGTGGGCCGCGGCGCTACGACCTGATGGGGCGGTGCAACGGCGGAGCGTGGGTCGGTGCAACCGCGGGGACGACCACGGAGACGGCGGCTGGGAACATGTATCGCGACACTACGGCTCGTAGGGCCGATGCAGCGGCATCGCATGAGTCGATGCAGCCGCGAGGAGAACCACGGGGCAGCGGCGCTGCGGCCCGACGGGGCGATGCAACGGCAGCCCATTGCCCGATCGGCAGAGGAGCGTGCTGAACTCGGGGACAATCTTCACGGGACATGCGGAGGCGCGCGAAACCGACGAGCCAGGTTGGTCGTGTGGCGTAGATGGGACGGATCACGGCGGCAAGCGGGTGATCAAGCCGATTGCGCGCAATGTCAGGGACGCCGCTCGATGGAGGCGTGGTGGCGGCGGAGTTCGGGTTGAGGCCGACAACGATGGACGGCGTGGGACGATGTGTGGAGGAGCGTGTCAGCACCGGCACCCGGGCCACCAAAGCAGCGTCGATGCCCGGGCAGCGAGGCCCGAGCGACCAACAGAGCAGCGGCACCCGAGCTCAAGGCAGCCGACAGGTCTGACACAGCTGGCCCGATGCACTTGGGGACGAGTCCAGCGTGGCAACCCGCAGGGCCGCCGTGCAGACGCGGCGGAGGCGGGTGGCGTGGACCGATTGGCGGGCCGACGCGCGAGCGGCAACTATGATTGGCCTCCGCATGGCGCGAGGCCGCCGGTTGTAGGTGATGCAGGTCTCCCGGTTGGAGCAGGGCGGTGACGGCCGGCGCAGGGCGACGGGCAGGCCGGCGCGCGGACGACGACCTTGAAGGGCCGCCTGTCGTGCGAGGCTGCCAGGTCGGTAGTAGCTGGCTAGTCGCGCCGGTGTCGGAGTAGAGGCGCAGGGTGTCAACAGCGGCGGCGGATGATGCAAATCGATCAAGCATAGATCGAAAAACCAAAAAGAAAGCACGCAGATCAAGGTGACCGACTGAAGCGAGAAAAAACCCGGAGCAAGGGATCGGGAAAAACACTCTCTAGGGCAGCCAATCAACAGGACCGACGGACGAATCCTAGGTACAGGCGGCGCGGCCGCCGCTGGCGGTCATGGAGGCCGACCGCGCCAGGGGCGGCGCGCAGGTTCGGAAGCGTCAGGCGGCGGCTAGGGTTGGACCGATTAGGCTAATACCATGTTAGAAGGGAGAGAGGGATTTGGTGGAATAGTTGTTGTATTGCTTGAACCTCGTGGGCGTATATATAGGAGTACATGATTTACTTGGTGTACAAGGCAAGCCAGAATATTTCCTAGTCTAACCTATGTTTCTAATACAATCACATTACTCAACAAGAGTAAGTGGGGTTTAGGTATGAGTTTTGGGTGAGTGTAGATAGTCCCTAAGGTGATCAACTCACCAAATTTCATCCACAACAAAGCAAGGTCAAAGTCACTTGTTGTGTAACGTAGGGTTTGGGTCAGAATTGGTTTTGAAGAAGAGGAGCTCAATGCAAAAACTTCTGGGGGTCTTGGGTGCATTTTCTGGTTGAATTAGGACCTAAAAAATTATGAAAATTGTTTTGGAAATTCCACAAGAGGGGAACAGGTGGTTGCTTCACAACGCAAGTACCTAGGGTGCTTTTAATATTTTCTGAAAAATAATAAACCTCAAGGAGAAAATTGAAGATATAGGACAACATGAGATAGAGAGAGACAGAGAAAGAGGTCAGAGGGTTAAGAACTAGTGGTGGCTGGTTACTAGCCAAATTTTAAGTGTTTTTCTTTTTTAAGTCTAAGCAAATTGATTCAAGAAAAATCCAGGGAAGAAAAGCAAATGAAAATTTAACCGCAGAAGGAAAAAAAGAGAATCAAAACTCAGGGGTTGCAAGGAGGCTGTCAATCCCCTTGTTCTTGCCAGTTACAAGATCAAAATCAAATATATACTGATAGAGGAAACAACAAAAAGTAGAAGAGAAAAAAGAGGAATTATAGGAGTTTTCTATTTAATGGAGAATAGACCTAGGGACCATAGTTTCACCAGTGTCATCTCTCTCGAAAGCATGACAACAGTATGGTAGACACATTGTTATTGGGCAATGGACAGAATAGCGAATTACAATTCCGATCATTCATGGCATAATCTCACATAGGCATTACGTCCGTGATAAGTAGACCATAAACTTACTAGTGTCTACAACTGTTACTCCACCCCAAAACCCTATCCAGTATGCATCTCAAAGTATTAAGTTCATAAGAAATTGAGTAACACAATAAGAAAGATGACATAATGTTGATAGAAGTTAACCTAGCAATAAGATTAATCCCATCATTTTGTTCTTAGTAGCAAGAATGCAATACTTGCCTTCGTACTTATTGTCATTGGAAGAGATCGCCGAAAGATTGAACCTACTATGAAGCACCTCTCCCACAGAAGATCAATCGATCAAACATGGCCAAAGTAGACATATAGATTGAAGAGAAATACAAAGCTATAAAATTACGCAGCAAAGAAACTTCAAGAGATTCATGTAAATTCAATGAATAATCTGATCCATATATTTACAATTCATCAGATCCCAACAAACGCACCAGAAAAGATTACATCATATTGATCTTAGAGAGGATCATTGTATTGAAG
>NC_041389.1:559955332-559974815 GCF_002162155.2 Triticum dicoccoides
GAGAGAGAGAGAGAGAGAGAGAGAGAGAGAGAGATCTAGCAGCTACTATGGACCCGTAGATAGTAATAGAACTGCTTACACATCATCATGTGGACAACAAGGTTGATGAAGAGGGCCTCCCTAATGGTTTCCCCCGCCGGCAGAGCACCGGAAAAGAACTCAAGATGGGATAGCTTTGGAACAAAACCTTGCGGCGGTGATAAAATTCTTTTTGGTTCGCTTCTTAGAGTTTTGGGATATTACAGAATTTATAGGCCAAGAGTTAGGTCAAACGGGTGCTTGTGGTCCCCACAAGCCTGGACGGTGCCCCCAGGCTGTGGCCCCTGGTCTCGTGGAAGCTCGTGAGTCTTCTGTTCTATCCTTGAAGCTTCTGGTGTTTCTTATATTCCAGAAAAATTCCTCATAAATTTTCATCGTGTTTGGACTTTCATAGGTATAGATTTTCTGCGAAGCTAAAAACATGAAAAAAAAAGAACAGGAACTTGCACTAGGCACTAAATTAATATGTTAGTCCAGAAAACATAATAAAATGGTATAAAAAGAATATAAAAAGTGATACATAATAGCATTCAATAATAAAAAATTGTAGATATATTTGGGACAAATCACTTAGCTGCTTTCTATATTCCAGGCAATTATGACACTGTCTGGGCTCGTGGCGGGACGATGTCCCAAGCCGATCCTGATGTGGCGGAGTGAGGAGCTCATCTCGTTGATGTGACGACATGCACGATCGACGCAACAAGGTGAAGCCCTCGGCCAAGCCGACATGACGAGGCAGGTCGGTGGGGTGATGCTGGAGCACCCGAAGCAGGTCGATGATGTGACAGCGCGGAAGCCCACAAGCCAGCCGAGGTGATGGGGCAAATCAGTACTGCAAAGCAATGAGATTGGTATGACGAGGTGACGATGCCGGAGTGATGACGTGAAGATGTCGATGCAGGTCGGAATACCCGAAGCAACAAGGTAATCCCGGACCGATAACGGCTCGACCA
Source organism: Triticum dicoccoides (assembly GCF_002162155.2). NCBI lineage: Eukaryota > Viridiplantae > Streptophyta > Magnoliopsida > Poales > Poaceae > Triticum > Triticum dicoccoides. The sequence continues at coordinate 559,956,328 of NC_041389.1, forward strand.
GGAAGAGCACTTCGGAATAGGCTCAAATTATGCGGGTATGTGTTTGAGAACATAACACAACATCCCCAACGCAGAAAAATACCCCTCAATCAGAGGTTGTCCGATAATCCGTTCATGAATAATGATGAACACCAGTCGGGTTTTTTGCGTAGATACATATACCAAAATTGATGCACTTCTCTGGCTCCTTGTGGAGTTTGAACCGTCAGACCGAGCTCAAATTTTGAGGGGTTCTCGACATGACAATTTCGCATGATCTGAATGTTGGATCTTCCAAAGGACGCTGGAGTTGTCTGTTGGCCTCCTTCTTCCAAATGCGCATGGACTCGAAAAGATGCACAAGGAGGTGAGGACGACAAAAAAGAATCTGATGTCCAGATAATTATGCACGGTGGCGCAAGGGCAAAGTTGATGTTGAGCCCCCAAGCTCCATCGATTTTTCCATGATCCTGGTTGAGATTGAAGTTGTTGATGATGAAGACGCCCATCCAATCTCTAACAGATCTAACATGGGGCGTAGTCCTCGACCTGGCAAAGTTGACCAGTCGAGTTGGCGACGAACGAGATCGCGCTGAAGATTATCTATTCCAGCGTACATGAAAATTGTGCCCGATCCGATCTAAACTCCCCTCTTACCGTGATGATTTTTTTGTGGGTCCTGTATGGGCCACGGTTCTGTATGGGCCACCAATGACGGAAATAAATCCGGCAGATCTTGTGGTAGGGATCCCGATCTAAGCGTTTAAGCACGATGATAACAGGCCGATGTTTTACCTAGGTTCGGATCCCCTGGGAGATAATACTCCACGTCCTACCTGTGTTCATTGCGTTTGATTGAATACGAAGTACATATGTCTACCCTGATATTGTAATATTTCTTCTATGAGCCCATCCCCTTGGTTTACATAAATACAAGGGGGGTCTAGGGTTACAGTATACTAGTCGGCTATGTACAAGGAAGCTGAGTCTTCGGCGACGAATCCATCACCTTGGAGTACATGAAGAGTCTTATGGGGCCTTGTGTTTATATGTCATGGGCCGCCTGATGTGGCCAACTCATGAACCGACAAGGGGGTCCTCGGCCTGGCCAAGACATCTGTGAGACGGCATGGTGAGAGCCGCCCAGATGGAAGACCATCACCAAGCCCCATGTTTCTTTGGCCTTGTCATTTTATTCCAAGCATACCAATTGGCCATTCTCTTTCACTTTTTGCTCCTTAAAATAGTTTCTCACTATACAATTTAAACCATAACACACTCTTAGGAGGAGTTTGGAGATGCTCATTATGTTCGAATCTTTCCAGCTAGTGTGTCAACCAAGATCTGCTGGCTCTATTCGAATATTGTTAGTTGGTGTGTCAATCAAGGGAAGAAGTTCGCTGGCTGTTGGTGCGGCTAATTTGACATCTTCCTTTTGTTGTATGGCATGGCCTAGTTTCTCCAACCCTCAGAACTAATGGTGAAGGATTGCAACTCTGTGTTGTGTGCGGTGATGACCGGTGTTCCTCTGGCGGTTATGAAATCTCATTTCTAGCCCCGGGTGGCTAATGAAGTCTTCAAATTAAAGCCTTATATGTCAAGGGCGTTTGCATGTGTTCCTTTCCATTAATGTCGGTTCAGTGTAGTTTTAAAGCTTCGGTGGGCGGCGTCCAATCAAAGGAAGATGGCCAGTATGGATATTGATCTAATTTTAGTTTTTTTCTGATCAATTATGTCTTGTTTTTTTTTACATTTTGGTTACTGTTTTCCTTGATGAATATTGGAGTATCAGATATAAGATGCCTTCTGGGTGTCTTTTGTCCAAAAAAATTAATTGTGTAACTATTATTTCATTCAACTTGGATAAAATGTATATAATGAGTTGTGTTCATAATAATTTCTTGGTCTTGGTGCACACCAAGTAATTTTTTCAGGGGATTTATGGATTTGATAATGTACCGGTTATGATACTTCACTGCTCGATATTGTGTACTTGAGTTAGTCTTCGAATTTTTCCATCCAACAGTGAGTGGTGATGGTTCATGCAATGTTATTTACGCAATGTCACATGTAAATATCACTCGTTGCCACCGAATATTGAGTTATTGATACAAATCGCTTTCTTTTTACATCATTTGACAACGAATTCTTGTACCTGCTTCTTTAGCAATGGGTATGCGGTATACCACATAGTTTGTATTAATGTACATTTGGCATAGCATTTTTTGCATTGTAGTAAATAAAATCTCAACCTACTTTTATTTTCCTGGATATAACAATATATAGCAAGCAGATATGGTTGGTCACTAGAGTTTTAACTTATTCATTCAATGCTACACCTCGCGGTAGAGGGTGAATGATTTGTTGGGGGCGCACATACCATGTCCTTATAAGAAGCATAGTTGTGAAGCAATACATCAAGACAAATTGACAAATTGTTGGCCTTAAAAGTAATATTGTTTTCTAGAAAACGGTATGCAATCAATAGACTTGAGAGGAATTGGGAATTTAGCACGGGGTCTTAGTACAGTTGGCATTATCAAGGGGCTGTCTGCTGCAAGAAAACATCTACTTCCGCCCTGTCTCCTGCGTTGTCGTTAGATGTGTCAAGGCGCAGTTACCCATGGTCCTTCTCAAACGGTGGCCACATGTGCGAGCACCCTTCTACTCCCTGGCTCCCTCCACGGATCGGTCCTCCACTATACGGCAAGAGAGGAAATAAGGCTACAACACAACGTACCAACCAATTCAGCTTTTCATTTTGAGCAAAACCCACCCAATTCAGCTGTGGATGAAACAAATAACACAACAAGGTCCATTTGTGTTAGCCCGGGTTGTATAGAGATAGGAGTGTGGACCTAAAAAGAAATGTGGCGTGCATGCATATTGGTCCGAGGAGGGAGAGGAAGAGAGAGAATCCGGGCACGCTAGCTTAAGTCTTTTTGAAACAAAGTAAACGACTTATCATTTTCATTAATTGAGAAGAGAGTGAGATTTTCCTGGATTTTTTTTTGCGAGCAGAGAATTTCCTGGTTAATTTGAGGAAACCTATTATCTATTATGAGTTTTTTTTTGTGAAATACACCTATTATATGATTTTCTAACTATTATTTTGTTCAAGTTCGGAAAATTGCCTGTTGGCCACATATGGCTTTGCCGAGTTTCAACATGTCGGAAAGTTTGTAGGATCAAGAACCATGAATTGTGTTATTTGTCAAAAACAAACATGAATTGTGTTCATAATAAATTTTTGGTGATGGTGTGACACCGAGTAATATTTTAGGAGATTCAGGGAGCTGGTGTTGTGCTGATTTTGATACTTGAATGCATCTTTGTACCTTTTTATATGCCAACAGTAATATGCACCAAGTTTATCAAATGTTGTTCATCAAAAAGTGGGTGGAGTGGTTTGTGTAAGGTTTTCCCTAACGCAAAGTCCCAGAAAATATCACTTGTTGCTACCGAATATTTAGTTACTGATACAAATTGCTTTATTTTGGCAACATTTTAAAATGAAGTATTTTCGTTTTTTTGCAATTCATATAACATGTGGTTGGTGTTATTTTACAATCCACATAGCATGTTTGTTTGGTGCAGCGTGTCTCACCTAACTTATTTTCTTAAGGATATATATGGTTGGTCACTAGTATATTAAGTTATTCATTCATTTTGTCACCGCTTGAGGATGAATATTTGGGTGGGGCGCATACACCATGCCTTTATAAGAAGCATAGTTGTGTATCAACATGTCAAGAAAATTGGACGGCTGTTGGTTCAAAACCAAAGTCGCCTCTGTTTTCAAGAAGAAAATGTAACCTTGTTTTGATGGAAAACGGTTTGCAATCTGCAGGCGTGAGAGGTGTCGATAATGTAGCAATGAGTGCTACTCCAAAGAGTCGCGGAATTGTGGGAAGGAGACCGATATGCAGATCAGGTCGGGAAGCGGTGTACATCTTATCATCCCACCCATATTTCAAAAAAAATAAAAAAAATCGTCCCACCCAATATATTGTCGCGGCTGGAGAACATATCTGGTGATACTGTACAGGATATGCTCCTCCTGCTCCCGTATAGCGCGGTGTGCTGGATTTGAACTGTAGGAGCAGGGTTGAACAGAACCACTACATGTTGTCAAATATACAACATATACCCTTGGTAATTCTGCAATTCAGAGACAAGTGCATATCCCTTTGCTCTCTCCGTCTCATTTCTATTCGAATGTTTCCCAACGCCGCCGACCAATATCCCATCGCCATCCGGCGTCGGCGATCATGGCGCATGCCCGTTCCGTTCCGTTTTTTTTTTTGGGGGGAAAGCCCGTCCCGTTCTTGTTAGCCCCCAACAGCCTTAGGCAACTGCAGGCGTGCTTGAATGTTGAATCTGATCGGGACTCTCAACAAGTCAACAGTGCCATCGGAGATGAGATACCTCTTCCCGCCGTCTCTAGAGCCCACCGAGATCGGCTAGGCAACATTGTCTCCATACTTCGTCTGCATCTGGTCGTATTCTGATGCTCATTTTTGTGATTTTTCTTTTTTTCCCTTTTTAAGAGTGGATAACACCGAGATTGGGCAGTTCCTCTCTGAGCTGCTCGAGCAGAATACCATGGCCCTGACCTCGATCTAGATGCTGAGTTGTTTGTGCGGGTTGCAACAGTCTGAGCTCGATCCGCCTCCTCCAACTATGATGCTGTGTCCATTGGCGGTTCTGGAGAAGCCCAGAGTTGTACATCGGCCTTGTGCGCAGCCTGTTCACCGGGAAGTGCAATCCAAATGGGTGGAGCCGAACTCTGTTTGGTTAGTTTATCCTCTAGTCTCATAGTGTTTGTTGAAACAAAAACTAGTTTAGAATGTAAGATTGTTGAGTTAATTTTCGTCCACCCTTGATGATTGGAAGCCTGCCATAATGGCTTCCAATTCTTGACGTGCTAATGAATTTTCACTAGGAAATAGCTCCACAAATGTGCATTTTTTGCAGTGAAAAGCTGCATGTATAAAACTGTCTCTGTTTCGATGATACTCTCATCACAGTACTGGAATTTCGGTATACGCCAAATTCCGGGCTCATCGTGGAGAGCCAAAGCGCGCGCACTCGGTAAAAACACCAATGCTGAGAGTAGCTCACGGCAAAGACAAGGACACGACAACGGTATGTTGTTGCCGAGAAGAGGACACGACGAAGAAGGCAGACTCGACAAACTCTATTTTTGCCGAATACGAAACAGTGAACCCACGGCAAAGTGATGCCATGTGGCACATCCGGCAGTGGCAAATGACTCGGTAACGGTGGCAATGCTTTGCCGAGAGCCCGTGACCTGGCTCTCGGCAAAGGGTTGTTTCGATGTGCGAGCTTAGTTTAGTACCATCTCGCCTAAGGATGAGCATCAAGATTGGTCTAAATGGTAGGATGGTCCATCACATGACACGTACCAGACCCGCAGTGCCTTGATGTGGGTTGTGCCATTCGGGAGTTCGTCATAGCTGCTAGCTACTACTAGCAACTATCCTAATACGATGAGTAACCCACATCATGGCCCTTCGGGTTTAGTAATTTTGCGCATGTTTTAAATAGGCCACACCTGAGGCCGCTTGTAAACTATAACATCTTTAGGTATCGAGAGGGAACGTGTCCAGTTTATGAAGTGAGGGTCCTGTTGTTCCGTTGGCCTTGAAACTTTCCGTGCCCACAAAGGAGGTCATCGCATGAGATGTGTCAGCCTCCCGCATTTTCCAGACGTGGATGCAATATTTGAGACATTTATTGCACTGCTAAGGTTTCAACGACGGAAATTGCAGATCTGCAAGGCGACACATGAAATCATGCCAGGAGCCAAATGGAAAATCCTATTTGATGGTTTTACGAAATGCGTAGGCCATGTGTAGACGAGGAAGGGGGCAGGCCCCACCACCGGGGGTGAAATTACCTCGTCGGCATGCTTGATCTAACCGTTTAAATCCTCAAAAAAAATCTTACGACGCCTGCAATCCTCGAGATCTAGCACGGTGTCATCACATGGCCCCTGTAGGGTGTGGTAAAAATTTGGGCATGCTTTGAATAGGCACCTGAGGCCATCGTAAACTACAACATCTCCGAGCTAGCCTCTGGGTATCGAGAGGGAACGTGTCTAGTTTGTGAAAGAAGTGCGGGTCATGTTGCTCCGTTGGCCTCGAAACTTCTGGTGCCCTCAAAGGAGGTCATTGCATGACGCGTGCCAGGACCCCGTATTTTCCGGACCCGCATGCAATATTTGAGACATGGTGACACATGATATCATGCCCACAAGCTGAATGAAAAGTCATATTTGATGTTTTTGCGACATGCTTACGCTATGGGAGGGGCAGGCCTCGCCATGGGGGGGGGGGGTGAAATTACCATGTCAGCATGCCTAGTCCAACCATTTAAATCCTTGAAAAATCATACGATGCCGGAATTCCTCAGGATCTGGCACAACGTATTCACCTACCCCATGTAGGGTGTGGTAAAATTTTGGCGCGTTTCAAATATGCCTCACCTGAGGCCTCTTGTAAACTACAACATCTCCGAGCTAGTCTCTAGGTATCGAGAGGGAACATGTCCGGTTTGTGAAGGAAGTGCGGGTTTGGTTGCTTCGTTGGCGTTGAAACTTCTCGTGCCCTCAAAGGAGGTTATCGCATGACCTGTCCCGGGCCCTCGCATTTTATGAACCCGCATGCAATATTTGAGATATTTATTGAACTCAGCAACAAAATATGCAGATTTGCAGGGTGTCATATGAAATCATGCCCAGAAGATGAATGGAAAATCCTATTTCATGTCCTTGTGAAATGCGTCGGCCTTGTGCAGATGAGGAAGTGGCAGGCCCTGCCACCGAGGGGTGAAACTACGTCATCTGCATACCTGATCCAACCGTTTAAATCCTCAAAAATCATACTATACCTGAAATCCCCAAGATCTCGCAGGGCATCATCACTGCCCCTGTAGGGTGTGGTAAAAATTTGGGCACGTTTCGAATAGACACATGAGGTTCTCGTAAACTACAACATCTCCGAGCTAATCTCTGGGTATCGAGAGGGAACGTGTCTGGTTTTGTGAAGGAAGTGCAGGCCATGTTGTTCCGTTGGCCTCGAAACTTCTCGTGCCCTCAAAGAAGGCCATCGCAATGCACGTGCAAGGCCCCTGCATTTTCCGGACATTTATTGTATTGTTATGGTTTCATCGCCGAAAATTGCAGATCTATAAGGAGACACATGAAATTATGCCCAGAAGTTGAATGAAAAAAACCTATTTGATGTCTTTGTGACTTGTGTAGGCCTTATTCGGACGAAGGAGGGGTAGGCCCGGCCCACCAATGGGGGATGAAATTACCTCATCAGCATGCATGATCCAACCGTTTAAATCCTCGAAAAATCATAGGATGCCGAAAATCCTTTGGATTAGGCATGGCGTCATCACATGGCCCCTGTAGGGTGTGGTAAAATTTTGGGCGCGTTCCGAATAAACTGCAACATATATGAGCTAGTCTATGGGCATCGAGAGAAAACGTGTCTGGTTTGTGAAGGATGTGCGGGTCCTGTTGCTCCGTTGGCCTTCAAACTTCTCGATCCAAGCAACACATCCCCACCTTACGTCTTCCTGCTCTGATCCTCTTCCACCAGAGCAACGCAACACCCTCCGTGGCAACGGAGCCTTCGGCGAGCGCTGCAACGCATCTCCATGCGCCGCCATCGACCGCTGCATCCCTGGCAACGCTCCATTATAGTGCCCGGTGGCGTTTCGGGAGCACCAGTATGCAGCACCGGGAGCACCAGCGTGCTGCTCCATTGCAGCTATGGCCGTGGCAACACCAAGCACAAAAAGACATCGATGCCGAACCGACGACGTCTCCAATGAAGCTTCAGTGCAGCCACATCAGCGCTCCATTGCAGGCGAGGCGAAACTCCATTGCAGCCCCGGCCACGCTCCATTGGAGCTCCCATGAAGCTCCATTGCAACCGCGGCAGAGGTCCATTGCAGCCGCAGCGAGCTGCAATCACCCCGTACGCGTTCCATTGCAGCGCCAACGGTGCTTCAAAGCAACCCCGACGAAGTTTCAACGGTCCACCCGTGGCGCTCCATCGCAGCATGCGCCGTGGCCGGCGAAGCTACACTGCAGCGCGGACGCCGCTGCGGCGGCAGTCCATCAATGCTTCAGCACCCGACGCCGCTGACGATGTTCCGCTGAAGCCTACACCTGTACGGCGGACTCCACCGCAGCACCCCGACGGCGCCGCAGGCAGAGTTGCACTGCGTGCCCCACCTCTTGTTGGTGCTCCATCGCAGCGCGATGGTGACGCGGTTGTAGCGAAGAAGCACGCGGCAGCGGCGGGCGGATGATGCGACGCAGCAGGACGACGACGGGCGGATGATGCGACGTAGCACGACAACGACGGGGGGTGCTGCGACACGGCACGATGCAGAGGCGATGGTGGAGGCTTCGTCATCTGCCACACCGGCGGCCACTGTTGCAGTCACCCCGGATGGGAGCTTCACCATGCAGCACACGGTGATGTGGATTTGGCGGCGTCGCCTCTTCCTTGCAACAGCAGGTGGAGGGGAAAAAACCAAAGAAAGAAGACGAGAGTGACGAGTGGATGAGAAGGCGTCAGGAAGGGATAAGGTGGGGAGGAAAAGCGTGGGCTGATGGGGCACATGGCACGCGTACCAGACGGCTTATGGAGACAGAAACTCATCCGGTTTAAATTAAATGTTTTCTACTACTTCAAGTGCGCTTGAAATACCAACAACAATTTAATGATGCCTGGTTGGTGCGATCAACATGCATCAAGGTTATTTGGAATCACAAAAGTGTTTACACATTTCTCATTTTAATGATCTCAAGTTTTCTAAAAAGCCTTTTTATGATTTTATCTGTTCACCGACCCGCCCCATATAGATGTTAACTATTTCAGTTTCCCCATATGTTTAATCGAAGGCAGCATGTATTCAGTTTTGGTGCTGCAGGTAGTAGTTTAAAGTTTGGTGACAGTCAAATGTATCCAGCTAGCCAGTATACAGATACAGCCGTCTGTATAGATATACATGAAATGTCTAATAGCTTACATACTTTATACTGAAACAAGAGCAATTGGGTTTTGACAGAAGTGGTATTTGCAACACCGTCAGAGCATAGGACTTGGATTCTTTTGCTTACTGTTGCTAACCCTCTCACCTCTACCACTCGGTTACAGGGCACGGCCGACTATTTGCAGATCATGATGCTGACTACTCCCTCCGTTCCTAAATGTAAGTCTTTGTAGATATTCCACTATAAACCGCATACGGATGCATATATATGCATTTTAAGTTTAGATTCATTCGTTGTGCTTCGTATGTAGTCCACTTAGTAGAATCTCTACAAAGACTTATATTTAGGAACGGAGGAAGTAGAAGAGAAGGGGAGGATCAACCAAGAATTCTTCCTCTGGATTTTACTGACAACTTGTCCACAATTTTACACTAGAGTAATGGTCTGTTTACCTTTTCTTTGTCTGAACATTTCATGTAATAGTGTGTACAGTTTCCTCTAGAATTATCACTCGGTTCCAAATAAGTGCCAAGTGATGCACTTTTCTTTGCCACTTCACTCAGTTCCAAATAAGTGCCAAGTGATGCACTTTTCTTTGCCACTTCACTCAGTTCTAGTGTTTTCGAATTTCAGAGAAGAGAAAGGTGTAGTAGCTCCGGGGTGTCCCTACACCCCCATGGCCAGTAAATTCTTAGCCTCAATTACCTTCTATTCACCATTTTCTTTACTAGCTAAATCGTAGTACACAATGGCTATACTGCAGATTCATAGGAAATGGCAAACATGCACCACCACCACATGGCATCGAGTAACTGAGAGTAAAACTTTCTACTTTAAAAACCATTTGTCGAGCGAAAATTATTAATAATTTAGTAAATCCAAAAAATTACTGGGGATTTGTAGTTTATAAGACTGGAATGTACTTCAGATATGAGAGAGAAAATTCTTAATGTTAACCAGTCAGCCAGATAATCAGTATTTTGGTACTGTTGTAATTATGCAGGAAACAGAAGAATTTAATCACATGTACTATCACAATTACTGCCTACGCTCAACCCATGCTCGTGAGTCGTGACAGCCAAAGAATTGGTAATTTGGCACTGTTGTAATTATGCAGGAACTAGACGTTGCATACCAAATTTAATTACATCAGGCTTCACTTTCTCGCTTCTCTACTAGCATCTCTCGAAGCACATTAATGCCGTGATGTCCCATGAGCTCGAGCCAAGAATGACCTTTGCTGCGCAATTGAGCTTTGTCGCGATGATTAGAGCTTTGGCGGATTCGTCTCCTATGCTCGTCTGAAACAATCAATTAACAGCCATAACAACCAAGGAGATCGTGTAGTTCAGACCTATTTCATGGTGGAAGCCATTGAGTTTCGTTTGGCTGTACACGTTCATGCTCAGTTAGCAAAGTTTGAGAGTCAAATTACATGAGTTGTGTTCACAATAAATTTTTGTGTTGCTTTGGACACGAAGGAAAATTTTCAGGAGATCCTCGGAACTGGTGTTGCACTGACTATGGTACTTTAATGTTTGGCATTGCATCTCTGTTGCTATTTTTATCGCAATAATAATCTGGGTTGAGTTACTAATCTTAAAACCTGTTCATCCAGAAGCAGGTGGTGTGGTCCACATAAATTTCTTTACGCAAAGTCTCTTACAAATATCGCTTGTTGCTATCGAATATTTAGTTAGTGATACCAACAGGTGCCTTTTTATATCATTTTATCATGTTTTTTTTACCTTCTTTCACAATTGGTATACCATGCATGTGGTTTGTATTAATATACAGTCAGCATAGCATGTTTGTCGGGTGTGGTATTCAACCTAACTTTTTTTCAGGATTTTGACCGCAACATATATCTTGGCAATATGGTTGGTCATAGTGCTTCAAGTTATTCATTCATTGCAACACCTTGTGGTAGAGGTGAACAATTCGGTGGGGCGCATACAACATGTCCCAATAAGAAGCATGGCTCTGAAGCAATACATCAAGAAAATTTGTAAAGCTATTGATCCCAAAACAGAGAAATCATGTTTTCAGAAATGGCATGCAATCTTTAGGGGCATTGGCAATTTAGCAATGAGTCGAAGCTAAGCAAACAGTAGCCACATGCATCCCCATTTCTGAACCCACCTCCGGTGTGGAGAATGACTAAGATATGCCGACCCGCGACACCTCATGGTCCTTCAATCATGGAGGAAACCAGTGCAAGCTCCCCACATGCTCGGGTCGACCCTCCAGTCCGGTGAGATGATGAAAAAGTGCAGTTTGCAGCACAATATCCAACCATATACCACCGATGGAGGCGGGCCCAAGAAAAATAATAAAACCAGTCCCATTCGTATTGGCTCATGTTAATAGAGATAGGAACGTGGGTCAAAAAGGGAAATGCGTAGTGCACGTGCTTTCATCTCTATATCTCTCTGCTCCCTCCCGTGTCTGAAGAGAGAATCGGGGCATTCGAGCCTACTGTAGTGTGAAATGCATCTCTTATTTTATATTTTTTTGCCGGGAAAAATGCACCTCTTATTTGATTGGTGTAACTATTATTCTGTAACATCTTTCCAATGCCTATTGGCAACATTTCGATTTAGGAGTTTCTACAGCTCCTGCATGATAAGTCCAAACTGGGAAGAGGAAGCTATTGTCCCTATCCTGAAATGGAAAAAGAGTATCCGTGTAATCCAAGTAGTTTTGATGGGTATGGTTGCTTGGTATGAATTCAGAAATTTTCTCTGTTTACTACTTTTGCAATCTCCTATGTATCAAAATCTTAGAACACGTCAGCTCAAAAAAATAAAACATCTTAGAACACTTTTTTTTTGCGGGGTAAATCTTAGAACATGTTACATTGGAGAAGACATCAAAGTTCTGAAAAGAACACTCTTTTTGCTGGGACTGAACAGAACACTCAAAACATTGTGAGTGATAAAGGTATATATGCTTCATTACTAGAGTACAGTTGCTCTTGATTGCTTAAAACCACGCGACATGGGGGATGAAACTGTTAACTTGATCACATTGAGACCATGTATCTTTCTGATAAATTACGGAGCCTCTGCTTTGGGCTGTCATTTACTGCATATATTGTCTAATTGCTAAAGGGCTGTCACTGACCGCGCATGTCTGCGGACGTATATGGACTTGAATTAGCTCACTGTGGTTGGAGATGGTCTAAGAAGCACGTCGCTGCTCGCCCACCCCACCAGTTAAAATATTGCCACGGATAAAAATTCAGCTGCATGCAAGCCACTCACGCTCTTTTGGCGCAAAATATTCAGCTGCATGCGCACCACTCAGGCTCTGAGTAAAGTACTTTTATTCCTAGAAAATTTCCTTATAATTATGAAGGCAAATTTAGATAGTATACTTGAAAATAAAACACTAAGCGCTGAATTCAAACACTTTCTCAGTGTGTTCATTCACCTCAAGAAACATAGTAAAATTCAAATGTAGTGGTCAAATTTCGGTCTTGTTTGCATTAGAACTTCAGTGACTTTACTCGACTATCACTGACATTCAGGCCCGAGGTTCCACAATGACTCCATTGCCCATTGGTACTCCCAATGGAAAGCTCCTGCTTTTCTTTCTCGTAAAATTGAAAGGGTAAAGAGATAAGAGAAAGATGATTCACCATCCTCAGTTGCCGTTCCTAATAAAAAGCTCAGCAGGAGACGAGAAAAAAAAATCTCTTTATTTGCTCCAGACTTCGAGGCTCTCATCTTCGGCACTCTGCTTCATCACCTCCATAAAGAATGGTGTCCTCAAAATATACTTCCTTCCTTCTTTATGACCGTGTGCACACATATCCGATGTATTTCGATCCAATCAGTTGATCAATTCCATGAGATAACCCAGAGTTTTGAGCCGAGTTTGTCCAATCCTAGTTATCAATGAAACCATGCAGCTGAGGCCTAGTTCGTATTGGAAGAGGTGGTTTCTACGTAAGTAGTTCCTATTCATGTTCATGTCAGCAAAGTTCAGAGAGTCAAGAAACATGCGCTGGGTGACTGGGTCCTTAATAAATTTTTTTGTGCCACTGTGGATAATCTTCAGGGATACGTGGAGCTAGTGTTGTACTGATTATGATACTTTATTGCTCGACATTGCATCTCTAGAGTTATTTTTATCTCAATAGTAATCTGCATCAAGTTGGTCAAAATATTGTTTATCAAACGTAGCTGGAGTTGCTTGTGTAATTTTTTTTAGGAATAGTTGGTGTAAGATTTTAGTTTGCCAAGTCACTTGCAAAATATCATTTTTTTCCTCGAGTACGCAAGAGAGTGCGCACTATATATTATAGAAGGAAAAAGGGGGTAAAGAGCCCCTCCACTTTGGGTTTACATACACATATTTACGCCCATAGTTCCACCTGATGTATTACATATAACTAACTCCTCGCCTCATTGCCCACTGCTAGAGCCGCAAAGAAGCTCTCTACGTCTGCCTTGATGATGCCGGCTGTCTTCCACGCTCGGCCCTCCTCGTCAATACGCCGTAGTACTCCTCCCACCGATGGTGTTGCACCATCAAACACAATCGAGTTGCGGTGTTTCCACAGCTTCCACATGACGAGGAGGATGAGGGCGCGGATGTCCTTTCCCTCTCCTTTGTTTCCACCCTTACTCAAGCACCACTCGGTTAGCCTTGTGTCTCTGGTTGGTATCCACTCTTGCTTGTTCATCACCATGCATATCCTTGTCCAAATCGCTCTCGCGAAGATGCATTGGGCGACGATGTGGTCTATGGTTTCCTCCGCTTGGTCACAGAACGGGCAAGCTTCCCGATGGTCCAGCCCATGCCGTGCTAATCGGTCTGAGGTCCAGCACCTATTACGTAGGACGAGCCATGCAAAGAAACGGCATCGCAGTGGCGCCCTGGACCTCCACGTGAACTGCTCTGTCGGCGCGGTCTGGCGGCCCCAGAATCTCGCATTGTATGCCGATTTGGTTGAGAAAGCACCATTTGTCTCCCATGCCCAACGCACTAAGTCCTCTCTGTCCTGATCAAGGTGGATCTCCGCTAGATTGTCACATAGTTTTAGATACTCCTGCAGTAACTCGGGTGATAATTCAGGCCCGATGTCAATGGCCCAGGCCGCATGATCCAGTCCTTGTGACACCGTTCTGGTAGATCTCACGTTCTGCCTCATCAGACCATGTAAGGTGGGCGTAATATCCTGCACCCTGAGGCCCTCGATCCATCTGTTCTCCCAGAAGAGAGTGGACTCTCCGTTGCCCACAATTGCATGTGTGGCCGCCCTGAAGATGCTCATGGATTCGCAGGGCACATGTATGTCCAATTCATTCCATGGTTTGTCGGGGTCCCATTTCTTTAGCCATGCCCACCTCACTTGCATGGCTATGTTGAGCCAATGAAGGTTAGGTAACCCTAGTCCACCTACCCAGCGAGGCATACACACTTCCTCCCAGTCCACGACACACTGCCCACCGTTCACCTGAGCTTTTCCTTTCTAGAGGAACCCTCTGCATATCTTGCCCATAGCCTTAAGTATCTTGCTCGGGATGTCCAGGGCCATCATCGCATGGATGTGGACGGCGCATAGTACTAATTTGACCAAGATCATTCTACCACTTTTTGGCATATTGGCTGCTTTCCAACTTGGTAAGTATGCTGCCAATTGGTCCACTAGCCCGGATAGTTGCGCTGTTGTTTGCTTTCTCATTGTGAGGGGTAGGCCTAGGTACTTGCATGGGAGAGTGCCAATCGGGCAACCCAGGATGTGAGTTTCCTGCTCCACCTGGCGCTCACTGCATCTGATTGGCATTGTCGCACACTTGGCAAGGTTCACACGTAAGCCAGAGGCACTTCCGAAGAGGTGTAAGATGGCAGCGCACGCTTGGAGGTCCACAGTCTCCAGCTTAAGGAAGATCATGACATCATCGGCAAACATTGAGACTCGTTGGGCCATGCCGCCAGGGGTGAGAGGATTCCACTCTGGGCTGCCAGCTAGGACATCCTGTGCAATGGTTCCATGATGAGTATGAATAGCATTGGTGATAGAGGTGCTCCTTGTCGTAGACCCTGGCTGTTGAAGATTGGTCTTCCAGGTGTGCCATTGATCATGATGCGGGTCGAGTAAGATGCTAACATACCACATATCCACTCCGTCCACCTCGTACTGAAACCCATGTGATGCAGAACTTCTAGTAGGAAAGGCCATTGCACAGAGTCGAAAGCCTTTGATATGTCCAGCTTGAGCATCACAGTTGGTTCTCTGAGCGCATGCAGCTTCTGCGCCATGCATTGTACCAACATGAAGTTATCATGTATGGATCGTCCTTTGACAAAAGCGCTTTGGTGAGATCCCGCCAAGCTAGGAAGCTCGCCGGCAAGCCTATTTGAGAGTGCTTTATCGAAGATCTTGATTGTGCCATGCACCAAGCTGACCAGCCGGAAGTCTTTGACATCAACCGCTCCATCCACCTTTGGTAGCAGTGTGACAATTGCCTTGTTGATTGCTGGCAAACCTCTCATATCCCCACGTTGAAAGTGATCCAGTGCCGCCATGATATCCAACTTGATTATGTCCCATCACGATGAGTAGAATATGCCGGTGAACCTGTCCGGCCCGGGCGCCTTATCCATGGGCATGGATTTGACCACCTTCCTCACTTCTTCTTCCATGAAGGCCACATCTAAACGTGACATGTCCACCGTTGGCAGTCCTAGGCTATCTAGGTTGATGGAATGCTGCCTCCCCGGTGCCGATCCCAGGATATCTTCGTAATAGTTGTCCACCATATCCGCTAACTGCTCGTGTCCAGTCGCGATAGTCGCTCCATTAGTCAAAGTGACAATGGTGTTTCTTCTTTGACGCTGGCACGCGCTTTGGTGGAACAGCCTTGTGCTCGCGTCTCCCTCCTTAAGATAGAGAATCTGGACCTTTGGAGCGCAATGGATCGCTCCAACGAGCATAGGCCCAATAGCTTTCATTTTAGGGTTTTGCGCAGTTCCCCTTCCTAGGTGGTGAGAGTCCGTTCGTCCATCGCTTTGTCTAGGCGGGATATGACCTCAAGAGCAATCGCAGTCTGTAACTTGATGTTCCCAATCCACTTGTCGTTCCATTTCTTCAAACTCTTAGCTGTTGCTCGTAGTTTCTTACCGAGAGTTACGTACGGATTGCCTCCCGTAGGGATGGAGCCCCATACTTGAGTGACGGTCTCGAAAAAACCTTCCACCTTTGCCCAGAACGTTTCAATTTTGAATCTCTTGCCCATGCAGAGGTCGGCATTCATATCCAGGAGCAGTGGGAAATGATCTGAGATGGCCGTGCCGATGGCCGAGAGGCGACATGTTGGGTACATGTCCTCCCAGGTCGTAGTGCAGAAGAGTTGGTCTACTTTCTCCAAGGTAGGTGAAGATCTCTCATTTGACCACGTATATCTTCTCCCATTGAGGTAGATCTCCTTTAGTTCCAACATATTCATCTTGGCGCGGAAGCTGGCCAACATCCTCCTGTTTATTCTATCACTAGTAGAAAAAGGGCCTATAGTTCCGGTTCATAAGGGCCTTTAGTCCCGGTTCTGGAACCGGGACTAAAGGATCGTTACTAAAGCCTCCCCCTTTAGTCCTGGTTCTTACACGAACCGGGACTAAAGGCCCTCCACGTGGCCGCTGCCTGGAGGTCCACCTTTAGTCCCGGTTGGTAATACCAACCGGTACTAAAGAAAATTTTATTATTTTTTTTGAAAAATAATTCTGATTTTTTTTGAATTTTTTTATTTTCAAATCTCTAAATTATTTTAACCTCTAATCTCTAATCACCCCTCATCACTGCTCAATTTAATCTCTAATCTCTAATCACCCCTCATCATCCCAAATCATCTAACTTCCCGAACGGTCACCCATCCTCTCACTACTCCAACCTGAGCACGCTTAACTACCGGATTCTATTCTCCCTCGTTTCGAAGTCTGCACTTGTTGTTTTCCTGACAATAGTAAGATGTCAATCCTATTAACCCTTAGGAATTTAGCTTGAGCATGAAGTCACACATTTCACTGTTTGAGTTTGAAACTATTGTTTAAAAAAAATAATTATTTAGTAACACTAATATTTCTTGAATAAGTAGTTTGACCAGATTTGACCACAGTTTGACCAGATTTGACCAAAATTCAAAAAAAACTGAAATAATTATTTAGTAACACTAATATTTTTTGAATAACTAGTTTGACCATTGTTTGACCACAGTTTGACCAGATTTGACCAAAATTCAAAAAAAAAACGGAAATAATTATTTAGTAACACTAATATTCTTGAATAATTATTTAGTAACATTAATACTTCTTGAATAAGTAGTTTGACCATAGTTTGACCAGATTTAAAAAAATTCAAAAAAATGAAATTTGAGCATAACTTTTTTTCCTTTTAGAATTTGAGGATTATAAAATTTTTCAAATAGGCCGTAGGTGGTCAAAATCGGATGCGGATTTTCGTGCTGAAAATTTTATATATTATACGTTTTTTCTGACATCGTATGCAAAAGTTATAGCCGTTTTACATTTTCCCTACACTTTTTGCAAAACATGTCCAAATTTAAGTTTTTAAATTTTCGTAACTAGTAAAAGTAGTAACATAACTACATTTGAAAGGATTTTAATTTTTGAAGTTTTTATCATTTTGTTTTGCTTTTTACAAAACTGCAAAGGCGATCCACCGCCGGGGGGGGGGGGGTAAGAGTTTGAAAATGGGACCTTTAGTACCGGTTCGTGGCACGAACCGGTACTAAAGGTCTCAACCCCATTAGTACCGGTTCGTGGCACCAATCGGTACTAAAGGTTAGACCTTTAGTACCGGTTCGTGCCACAAACATGTACTAATGGGCATCGCACCCTTTAGTACCGGTTTGTGGCACCAACCGGGACTAAAGGTCCCATTTGAACCGGGAGTAATGCATGTACGGTGCCTCACCGCACGAACCGGGACTAATGCTCATATTAGTCCCGGTTCGTAAGGCAACCGGGATTAATGCTCTTTTCTGGCCGAACGAAAGCCCTGTTTTCTACTAGTGTATTGTTGCTCTTGTCCTCCGGGTTGACGAGGAGGTTGAAGTCCCCACGACTATCCAAGGGCCTGTGTGCAAGTCACAGAAATCAACTAGTTCTTGCATGAACTCCAGCTTTTCGTGATCGAGTTGTGGCCCATAAACTCCTGTCAGCCACCAGTGTACACCTGCCGAGCTCGTGACCAAGGCCATGAGTGTGTCTTAGTGTAGTGCGGGCTTGAAACACTAGTGCAGAACCGGCCTTTAGTGCCGGTTCGTAACGGCCTTTAGTGCCGGTTTGCCAACTGGCAGTAAAGAGTGGGGACTAAAGCCCCCCCCCCTTTAGTACCGGTTCGTCACGAACCGGCGCTAAAGTGACATCACGTGGCACGAGCCAGACCCGTGTGCGCGTAGGACATTAGTACCGGTTGGTAACACCAACCAGTACTAAA
>NC_041389.1:559974918-559976406 GCF_002162155.2 Triticum dicoccoides
ATTTTTTTGTTTCCTGGTATTTCACGATACTACAAATTGTACACGTTATGCATATATATAAATAGATTTTCTCGTACGTAGAACCGCATATATATATAAGGCAAAATTGTGTCTACCATAGCTTGCTAGGGAAATAGCTATCATAGCCACACAATGCATGCGCCGTGATCCGTGCTGGCCATGTGGGGTTTAAACTAAAGAGGTGTTTGTGGTGTGCTTTGCAGCCCATGTGTCATAGAAAAGCTATGCCACTGTCAGCATGCAGCGGTCCATGCTGCTGTACGTGAGTAGAAAGGAGGGGGCAAGGCTCCATGTGCAATGACGCTAGCAGCATCTTTGGAACCTGAAGCCAAAACGGAGAAAGCCCGGGACGTTTATAAAGTCTCTGCATGTGGAGCACATGTGGTCTCGTCCATTTTTGCTGAAGTTTCCGTGCGGTACAAGTTCCATCCATTCTTCAGAGCAAGTTTAGGTGCTTCACTGCTAGTTTTTACTAAACAAATTGCATATTTTCTTTTCACTTTTTTAGTTGCGTTTGTGGTGCTATGCCTAATCATTGCGAGCTGCCGCATTTTGACCAATCATTGCAAGTTGTGGTTGCAGCAGCCACATAGCAATGGACAGAGATACGGCAACGATCACTCAGTCTGAAGTTACCGGTTTTCTGAAGTTTCTGCACTACACAAGCACGTTTATGTGAATAGAAGTAATACAGACACCGGTGCGCGTGGAGTACTAGCTAGCTATAAGTTACTGTATCAGCTAGGTAAGTTCATGTACCCGCTAGTTTAGCTAGTCAAACTTCGTGTATTCGCATAGAGACACTACTACCATCACTCCTTGTTAAAGCGACCGGGGGGAGCTGTTTGTCTGAACCCTAGAATCTAAAGGTAGTCAGTCTCAAAATACCAATCTGTCTATTGTCAGAGTTCTGCTCTTTATTGGATCTCCAAAGTTATATTCTCCAAAGTTCTGAACCATTATTTTTTCCAAGCTGGAGACAAGTGCATAGACGAGGTGGAAAGGTATGCATAATATTTATTTCCCCTTGCTCTTGTGCCATCCAATCTGGACACAGGTGACTACCTGTTTCCAGAACGACACCCTTCAAACAAGACTTAGATGAATTCTGATGGGCCATCACAGTAGACATAAATATGTTTTAGGCATTTAACTTCAGAGAACTAAGTGCAAGCAATACAAAGTATTTGGTCAAAAAAGACGGAGGACGCGAACAACCTTATCACACACATGGAACCGACGAGGCAAACCATCTCAGGTGGAACCGGCGATATCAACCATGGAACCGATGGATTTAGGGAGGAGGGGGCCGGTAACCCCGGTACGGGAACCACCAAAAACGAGTGATGGGTCCATCGAAGATAAACTCGATAGACGGGCACCCGTTCGTTCCTGGAACCGATACCGGTTTCGCAGGACGTGAACCGCCTTATCACACACTCGAAACCGACGAGGCAAACCATCTCA
>NC_041389.1:559976794-559983783 GCF_002162155.2 Triticum dicoccoides
GAACCGCCTTATCACATACTCGGAACCGACAAGGCAAACCATCTCAGGTGGAACCGACGATATAAACCATGGGAGCCGATGGATTTAGGGGGAGGGGGGCCGGGTAACCTCTGTACGGGAACCGCCAAAAACGAGTGATGGGTCTGTCGAAGTTAACCTCGATGCACGGGCACCCTTTCGTTCGTGGAACCGATATCGGTTACGGAGGACGCGAACCGCCTTATCACACACTCGGAACCGACGAGGCAAACCATCTCAGGTGGAACCGACGATATCAACCCTGGGAGCCGATGGATTTAGGGGGGAGGGTGAAGAAGACGGAGTTATCAGACACTTGCTTATTGACCATTTTTCCTAGCAGCCTGACCTGCAATTAGTGAAAGAGTCAGACATATGTCTGGTTAGCTTTGGGGATATAGGATTCAATACTCACCGTAGTCACCTCCACGCCCGTTGTAGTGAGATAGTTCGATGCGTCAATGATCCCTGTGCCCATGTCTTTTATCTGCTTCGCGGTGCATGGAATCAATGTGTCCGGCGGTGCGTCCTTAGCGGAGAAGTGGCGTCAAAACACGAGCTTAATGTACGTCGGCCGGAGCGCCGGGCAGGGCATGGATGAAAGCTTACCTTCCACCTCGTAATGCCGCCTCCGTTGCCGTCCGGGATCCATTCAGCCCGGAGGAGGGGATCAACACCAGCACCGTGCACACTTGGCACCATGAAGCCTCAAGGATCCCGGCTCATATTTCTGTACACGCTAACTAGTATGATGGCTGCACCGCTCGACGGGGGAGGTCGTGAGAGCATATTATACGAACAAAGTTTACAGATAGCTTTTAATTGCGTTGCCGGACGAGTCAACTAACACTCGCACAGGCCCATACGCACGCGTCTTAAGTGCTCGCTCAGCAGTCTAAATGGGCATGCATTACTACGGCAGGTCGTGAAGCTGTATACATGCATTCAAAGACCAACCCAATCTCATGAAACTGAAGCCACAGCAGGGCTGATTCATACAGGCGTGTGATAGGTACGGCTCCATTACACACACGTACGACTTTTTGAAACCAACAAGACCATATCACATGAGCCGTATGATGGCAGACCACATGTGTTTTACGACATGCGAGCTGACGTGGACGTGCTGCACGCGAGAAGACACTCATGTGTACGTATACATAGTGTAGCAGGTTCAACACGTGGCTCACATAGGTTCCTCTCAGGCATACGCATGGACCCGTCGCGGATACAGACTGAACCTGCGTCCGTCTCGTCGTGGGCATCACATGCAAGAAAAACGGGACGGAACGGCGCGCCGTACACATAAGAACCTGCACGAAGTGCTGCCCAGTAGTTGGAACCTGATATATACAACGCTACCGATGGCCACCCTTTCCTACGCACGCGTCCGACAGGCTTTTCGTCAGCCAATGACGCATAAAGCTGCTAGTACAGGCCTGCCAACACAGCTCAATTAGCAAAGCACATGGGCTTCAAACAGTACTACAACAAACAGCTAGTACGAATCACAAAGCACACCAACGGTACTGATAGCTATGTCTAGGGCAAGCTATGATAGAAAATCCTCTTCCTATATATATATATATATATATATATATATATATATATATATATATATATATATATATATATATATATATATCATCGAATCTCTCACAACCAACACCATTAATTATTCACACATACACATGTATATACATATACAATTTCTCCTACATATGTTGCCTTGATGCCTCTGGAGCACGATGACAAGTGGTTCATGGGGGCGATAGCGGGTAATAGAATTCTCCTTTGGGATCTATGACCTGGTCGAGCAAAAATCCGGCTATTTCCTCTTGAAGTGCTAGTATGCGGTCCGATGGTAGGAGCTTATCCCGCACCTCTCTGAACTAGGAAGAAGGAGATCAATATGCATGTGTGTTAGTTGTGTTACTAGATATCAATAATGGTGTGAATAGTGTTCTAGCAAACGTACCCAGTCCTGTCTATCAGATCATCATGTGAATGTTCTCGCAAACGTAGAATGCACATAGATTATTCCCCGGCGCCTGCTTTAGGGCCTTTACGAGATTGGAATTGAATCAGATAATTAATTACTGATTAATCAAGCATGATGATTAATCAAGCATGATAATTAATTAATGATATTGAAACAAAAATTAAAAAGATGATAGCTAGCTAGTACTACTTAATTACTTACCTTTGGTCGATGCCGAAACAACCTTTTTGCACTCTTGCCTGGAGTCACCTTGATGAACTTTGCCCATGCCCTGCCTACCGGCAAAGAAAATTAATAGAGGGGTTATTAAATAGTTCATATCAGGAAATGATAAACTAATAATAGGCCGAGATATAGTTAATAATGATTGAAATTACCTGTTGACTATCCCCTTCACGATGGTGAAATCTTTATCTTCTTTAGTTAGTGAGTCCACTAATTCAACTTTTCCTTCCTCAACTTTAATGTCTAACAAGACCCAGTGGCAATTGCATGCGCACACGTTTGCATGTCTTAATTAAGCGGGCATGTGCATAAAATTAATCAACTACTGTAAACCGTATACACTTACTTATTAACATCTAGCTAGCTAGAAAGCAAAAACAGAATTTATAGTACAAGACACTGTGGCTCACGAGAAGTTGTAAGGAAGTAGTATATCTTCATTGGTATTGAGGCGCTTCAAGAACTCTAGCATGCTTTCCTCTACACCTGCTTGATAAAATGGAAGCTTCCATATGTCCTCATTAATGGTATTTGGGTCAATGAACCCAATGCCATAGCGTCTAGAATTTTTCATTTCATACATCTTCATCCTGCATATAATACCACAGAAAAGAATATAGTGAGAATAATTACATGTAATGATTGATCAAAATTATCACTACATAATTAGCTTGAGACTTAAATTACAGAAAGAAATCACTTACAGAGAATAGCAACTGACGATAGACTTGTCGAGTGCGTCTTGATTGTATAACTGAAATAGTTTTGGATACTCAATGGCCAGAGCTTTCTCATGGTAATAATGCTCATGCTTGACATTCACCATGAGGGACTCTCGATTGCAAATCTTGGTAATGTTCATGTACCATTGATGCAATTCATACATTCTCGTTGGGAGGTCCTTGACCTTGTCTGGATGGACCAAAGGTTGGACCCGGACATATTTCCATTTTATTTCCGATTCTCTAAGCGGAGACATGGGCTCGATTTCGAGGAGTTGTCCAACAGAGATCTTGAGCATTTCAGCCTGCATTATATGCTCTTCAGTTATTACCACATCACCCTGCTGGGGAACGCTAACGGTTTGCCCACAATAATATTTGGCGCGCGTACTCCTCTCATGTGTTGTTGGCACAACAAGCGGGGGGGTCGCTTGCGCCGCTTGTTCTCCCAACTGGGGAACGGTTTTCCCGCATTTTTTGCCAGCTGCTTGTTGGCTCGAGCTCGAGCTCGCTTCCTTCTGTAGCCGTGCTCGATGTAGCTTCCTAATTTGACTCTCATAGTCTGAGTCAACAGGCTTGGGAGATGGTGCTCTAGCCATACGAATGAAGTGGTCAATCGTTTTCTGAGGCACTTTCTCTTTTGGCGGTGGTGTCGATTTCGGTCCAAAATGGGCGTCCACTTGGGCCTGCACTATGGCTGCGTTTTGCTCCTCGGTCATGTCGTAAGGCCTCTAAGGAAGAGGAACGAGGCTTGGACCATATTTATATCGCTTGTCTCCGCCTGTACTTCCTGTACTACCTCGACTCGTACTGCTACGCACCATTGTTGCGGCGTGTCTCTTCTACGATTGCTGAGACGGTGGAGACGGCTGACGTGGATGACGCTGTGCCGGACTTGAAGCATGAGGAGTGGCCTGACGCTATGCCAGACATGAAGGAGGAGGAGTTTGCTCAAGCGTTCGGGGACTTGGAGGAGGTGGTGGACTACGAGGAGGAGTCGGCTCACACGTTTGTGGACTTGGAGGAGCGAAAGTCTGCTGACTCGGTGGCGGACTTCGAGGAGGAGTCGGCAGACGATGCAGTGTCGGTGTACTTGGAAAGATGATGCAATCCTTTCTCCATAGGATGATACGATGTACGGCCTCTCCCGGTGTGCGCTCGCCGTCACCTCTAGCATTGTCAAGTACTAGCATTGAATATGGCTCCACCACTTCATCAACCATGACACGATCATAGCCCTATGGAATCGGGATGCAATGGAAGGTTGCTTCAGGGGTAATTGTGAAAGCAACACCGTCCGCCACCTTCATGGATATGTTCTTCATTTTGGAGTGTAGCTCACAGTTAGTGTTCTCTATGATGTCACCCACAGGGTGGTATGTATCCAGCAGTGTGTCGCCCGAGGCAGAACCAACACTGCTTCTCGGCATGGATGGGATGGTGCTATCCAATGATGGACGATCATCCGCTTGCTGATGCCGCTGCTGAGACCCACTTTCCTGGCTAAGTGAGTCGATCTGCTGCTGCTGCTACTGGAATTTGAGTGCCAAGTCCGCGTGCCTTGCTTCTAGGCCTTGAAGGCGTTCTGCGTCCTGCTTCCTCTGCTCCTCCTCCATCTTCCTCTTCTTCTCCTACTCCATCTTCTTTCTTGCACGGGACCTGTAGTCGTCGTTCCAGTCCGAAAAGCCCTCATACCAGGGAATAACGCCCTTGCCTCGTGTTCTTATCGGTGTTCAGGATTTCCCAAGGCGCGCGTAAGCTCGTCGTTCTCTCTGTTGGGCGTGAACACCCCCGTTCGAGCTTCTTTTATTGCGTCAAGTATCTTTTGTTCGGCTCGTTTTAGACTTGCCTTCTTGCTAACCAGGCCTGTCTTCGGGTCCAACGCCCCCCATGCGCATAGAACCAAGTTCTGCACCTGGGGGGCAGCTCCTAGTAATTGGAGTGACCCCTGCATCCTCCATCTCTTCCTCGGACTTATCCCACTTAGGCATTGCCACCGCATAGCCACCTGGACCCAGCCTATGGAACTGCGTCTTTTTTGCGGCATTGGCCTTGTTTTTTATCGACCGTTCCTTAGATAATTCTGAATCCTTGAATTTCATGAAATCGTCCTAGTGTTTTCTTTGCTTCTCCAGTGTTCCCGTGAATTCTGGAGTCTTCCTTTTTGCAGCGAGAAAGTTGGCCCATACAGTTTTCTTGTGGGTGTTGAATGCAATTGCCATCTTCTTAAGAGCAGCGCCCTTGACTTTCTCCACATCTGCTTCAGTGAAATGATCTGGTAGGGTGAAATGTTCCATCAGAGATTCCCAAAGGACTTTTTTGGCTCTGTCGTCGACCCAAGTAACATCTGGACGCTTAGTCTTTGACTCTTTCCATTCTTGAATGGAGATCGGGAGTTTGTCCTTCACAAGAACTCCGCACTGACGAGTCCACTTGTTTGCAATGTTCTTAGGCGTCAGGGGTTCGCCACTAGGTTTGACGGATTCGATGTTGTACTTTACACCATCCTTCAACAATCTGCCCGGGCCTCGCTTTGTCTTGCTGTCTGTAGAAGCAGATTTGCTCGATCCGGAGGGCTGAAAGAAGGAAGATCAATTCGTTCATATATCTTAAAATAAAAAAACATGTGATGATCACCAGATGCCTGATATACCTTGCCGGTAGTCTTTGTTATTTGAAGATCAGCATTCTCTGTGTCATCATAAACATTGTTTGTGTCATCATACTCAGAATCATAGTTCATGACTTCATCAGCTCGGTTGTCGCGATCGAATATCTTTTCATCACCCTCTCCGGTATTGTTCAGATATTGGGAGCCTTCATCTTCTTCATTCAGATCATCTAGCCTGCCAGGGCTGCGTATGATGTCGAACAATTCCTCTTCTCTGTCTCTGCCGGTATTGTCCGCCATAGCTTTTACTTAACTAATACAGAAGAAATATAAAACAATTTAGTATTCAAATTACAATGCATGGATGCAATCAATAAGGAAAAACTGAATCATATAGTACATAATATATATGCATCGTCTCGATTAATATATAATCTTGAATACATCATCGTCACGAATAATATATATAATCTCGAATACATCGTCTCGAATATTATATATCAAATACATCACTAGCTAGGTACCTAATAAAGATCGAGTACTACAGAAGAATATAGGGCGCCACTCGCGGTTCCTGGGGATCGGGCGGTGGACACCCAAAGAGAAGGAACCATCACAAGATCATATCTCCGGTCATCTGCCCGAAGAACCTGCCAAGTAGTGGAGAACCTGACGTCGTCCATAGCAGCCATGTAGCGATGGATGTGCTCGTCTTCCTCCCTGACACGGCGACGCACCACCTCCGGCGGGGCCGGCTGCCTCTGCACCGAATGTGGCCCACGCGAACGCCACCAAAGGA
This sequence comes from Triticum dicoccoides, assembly GCF_002162155.2. Classification (NCBI taxonomy): domain Eukaryota; kingdom Viridiplantae; phylum Streptophyta; class Magnoliopsida; order Poales; family Poaceae; genus Triticum; species Triticum dicoccoides. The sequence goes on from NC_041389.1 coordinate 559,983,172, forward strand.
GATCAGGGTCGACGATGGGACCCGGGGACGGGTTCCTCACCAAGCGGCGCGCCCCTCCAGGTAGCACCTCCCAGTGCCAGCCCGGCAGAGCCCAGTCCCGGACATGGGTCCTCTGAAGCATGACGTCGTCACGAACGGGTCGACGGCGAGGATGCGGGCCGGGCATTTCGTTGAGAACAAATACTATATGCCCGCAAAAAGTAACATTAATCTAACATTCTATATATGCAAATTCCAACATTTTGACATTAATCTAATTCATCTAACTAAAACTAATTCTAAAATTTCTAACATTTCTGATTATATAACTAACATTTCTAATATTTCTATAACTAAAAAACAGAAAAATTGCTAACATTTATATAAATATTTCTATAACTAAAAAATATTTCTATATAACTAACAATTCTAAAAATATTTCTATAACTACAAAACAGAACAATTTCTAACATTTATATAAATAAAAAACCGAAAATATTCTATAACTAAAATTCTATAACGTGTGTGTGTGTGTAGTGTGTACATGTGTGTGCGTGTGAACATGGCGGCCGGGGTGAGCTCACCGGCGAGGCGACGACGGGGCGACGGGACGGGGCGGCGACGACGGGGCGG
>NC_041389.1:559984009-560031080 GCF_002162155.2 Triticum dicoccoides
CGGCCGGGGCGCGGCGATGGGGATGACGGGGACGGGGACGGCCAGGGCGGCGACATCGACGGGGACGGCGACGAGGGGCGGGAACGGCCGGGGTCGGCGACGAGGGGCGGGGGCGGCGATGTCGACGGGGATGGCGTCGATCGGGGGCAGGGCGGTGCGACGGAGGGAAGAAACAGAGAGGGAAGTGAAAATTTTCAACTATTGTATATATAGGAAGGACCTTTAGTACCGGTTGGAGCCACCAACTGGTACTAAAGGTCTGTTTTGGCCAGGCCAAGCGGCGGGAAGTGGCCCCCTTTAGTACCGGGTCGTGGCACCAACCGGTACTAAAGACCCCCTCTTTAGTACCGGTTGCAGCCACCACCCGGTACTAAAGGGGGTGCGCTGGCGCAGTGCGGTGCGACAGATTTAGTCCCACCTCGCTAGTCAAGGGGCTACCGCACTGGTTTATAAGCCCCAGTGTGGTAGCTCTCTCGATCTCCTCTCCTAAGCAGGCCTACTGGGCCTACCTGTTCTGTGCTGCCCTATGGGCCTACTGGGCCTTTGCGGGTCTGCATCCTGGCCCAACAAAAGGTTGTGTTTCTAGTCGTATGCAGGCTGCTTTGGCCAAGTAGGCGGGCTTTTTTATTTTCTTAATTTTTTTGCTTTATTTATTTTTGTTTTATTTATTTTTGAGTTGTTTTTTGCTGTATTTAGAGTTTCTTTGTGAATATTTTTTGCTTTAGGTACAAAAAATTACAAACTTTCTGTTAGTGCTGGTAGTTTTAAAATTTGAATAGTTTAAATTTTGAATTATTTGAAATTTGTGTGAATCACTAGTGTGTGAATAACTTAACTTTGAAAAAAGATTTTTCAGTGATTCTTTTTTCTTATGTTTAATATTAGTGTGTTTTATCATTATATTCAATTTGGTAATGCTTAGGTTATTTAAAAATGAAATGCCTTTGTAACAGATGAGTTTTCGTCCGAAAAACTGATATTTCGAAAGAGATTGTCCATTTTGTACACGAAGTGCATCCAGTTTTTGCCGTAACCCTCTCTACTTTTTTGCACATGCTATGTGGGTAAAATTATGATACCATGCCAACTTTCAACCTTTTCTGAGTTCATTTGAAATGCTTTTCAATTTCAGGGTCATTTAGCTGGAAAAAAATCAGTAAATGCATGAAAGAATTTGTTTGCACATTAAATTTCTTCGCGTTTCAAATGCCAAAACACATAACTACACTAACTATTACAGAGATTCCCTCCTGGGTGTGAAACACAGAAGAAAGTGATGATACTAAAGCCGATCACATCCCACGTCTTTGGGTGTGAAACTTTTTCTTCCCGTGTGTCCCTTTGCGCGGTAGCCATGGAAAATCTTCATCATTTAACCGGATGCTTGGATCAATATTCACTGTGAATGGAGCAATTTCATCAAACTTTTCATAATCTTCTGACATGTCTGTCTTGTCATCCACTCCCACGATGTTTCTTTTTTCAGAAAGAACTATGTGGCGCTTTGGCTCGTCGTATGATCCATTCGCTTCCTTATCTTTTCTTTTTCTCGGACTGGTAGACATGTCTTTCACATAAAAAACCTGTGCCACATGATTGGCTAGGACGAATGGTTCGTCTGCATACGCAAGATTGTTGAGATCCACTATTGTCATTCTGTACTGTGGGTCTTCCGTTACCCCGCCTCGTGTCATATTGACCCATTTGCACCGAAACAAAGGGACCTTCAAACCACCTCCATACTTAAGTTCCCATATGTCCTCTATGTAACCATAATATGTTTCCTTTTCCGTGTTGGTTGTTGCATCAAAGCGGACACCACTGTTTTGGTTGGTGCTCTAATTATCTTGGGCGATCGTGTAAAATGTATTCCCATTTATCTGGTACCCTTTGAAAGTCATTATATTCGAAGATGGTAACTGGGACAGCGAGTACAAGTCATTTTGAATGTCGCCATCATTCATGGCACGTTTCTCCAACCAACCAGCAAAAGTCCTCGTTTGTTCACGTGTAATCCAGTCATCAGACTTCTCCGGGTGTTTGGAGTGTAGAAAATTCTTGTGTTCCTTCATATACGGAGCCACCAAGGCGGAATTCTGTAGAACTGTGTAGTGTGCTTCAGTGAGAGAATGCCCGTCCATACCTATTATTTGATGCCCTCCTAGCGTGCCTTTTCCATCCAGTCTGCCCTTATGCCACGATTCAGGAACACCAATCGGCTTAAGGTCAGGAATAAAGTCAATACAAAACTCAATGACCTCCTCATTTTCATGGCCCTTCGAGATGGTTCCTTCTGTCCTAGCACAGTTATGAACATATTTCTTCAAGACTCCCATGAACCTCTCAAAGGGGAACATAATGTGTAGAAATACAGGACCCAAAATGTTAATCTCTTCGCAAAGGTGAACTAGGACGTGCATCATGATGTTGAAGAAGGATGGTGGGAACACCAACTCAAAACTGACAAGACATTGCACCAAATCATTCTGTAACCTTGGTATGATTTCTGGATCCATTACCTTCTGAGAGATTGCATTGAGAAATGCACATAGCTTCACAATGGCTAATCGAACGTTTTCCGGTAGAAGCCCCCTCAATGCAACCGGAAGTAGTTGCGTCATAATCACGTGGCAGTCTTGAGACTTTAGGTTCTGGAACTTTTTCTCTGCCATATTTATTATTCCCTTTATATTCGACGATAAGCCAGACGGTACCTTCATGCTGAGCAGGCATTCAAAGAAGATTTCCTTCTCTTCTTTGGTAAGAGCGTAGCTGGCCTGACCCTGATGTATGTCGTCTTTTCCGTGCATACGTTGCTAGTCCTCCCGTGCCTCTGGTGTATCTTTTGTCTTCCCATACATGCCCAAGAAGCCAAGCAGGGTCACGCAAAGATTCTTCATCACGTGCATCACGTCGATTGCGGAGCGGACCTCTAGTTCTTTCCAATAGGGCAGGTCCCAAAATATATATTTCTTCTTCCACATGGGCGCGCGTCCGTCAGCGTCCTTCGGAACAGGTTGTCCGCCAGGACCCTTTCCAAAGATTACCTTCAAATCCTTGACCATATCATGTACATCAGCACCAGTACGGTGGCGAGGCTTCGTCCGGTGATCCGCTTCACCTTTGAAATGCTTGCCTTTCTTTCTTACCGGATGCCTGCTCGGAAGAAATCGACGATGTCCCAGGTACACATTCTTCCTACAACTCTCCAAATATATACTGTCGGTATCATCCAAACAGTCCGTGCATCCGCGGTATCCCTTGTTTGTCTGTCCTGAAAGGTTACTGAGAGCAGGCCAATCATTGATGGTCACGAACAGCAACGCCTTGAGGTCAAATTCTTCCTGTCCGTGCTCATCCCACGCACGTACACCTGTTCCATTCCACAACTCTAATAGTTCTTCAACTAATGGCCTTAGGTACACATCAATGTCGTTGCCGGGTTGCTTAGGGCCTTGGATGAGCACTGGCATCATAATGAGCTTCCGCTTCATGCACAACCAAGGAGGAAGGTTATACAAACATAGAGTCATAGGCCACGTGCTATGGTTGCTGCTCTGATCCCCAAAAGGATTAATACCATCTGCGCTTAGACCAAACCATACGTTCCTTGGGTCACCTGCCAACTCCTCTCTATACTTTCTCTCGATTTTTCTGCACTGCGAACTGTTAGCGGGTACTCTGAACTTTCTGTCTTTCTTACGGTCTTCTCTGTGCCACCGCATTGCCTTCGCATGCTCTTTGTTTTGGAACAAACGTTTCAACCGTGGTATTATAAGAGCATACCACATCACCTTGGCAGGAATCTTCTTCCTGGGGCGCTCGCCCTCGACATCACCAGGGTCATCGCGACTGATCTTATAACGCAATGCACCACATACCGGGCAAGCGTTCAAATCCTCGTACGCACCGCGGTAGAGGATGCAGTCATTAGGGCATGCATGTATCTTCTGCACCTCTAACCCTAGAGGGCAGACAGCCTTCTTTGCTTCATACGTACTCTCGGGCAATTCGTTGTCCTTTGGAAGCATATTCTTTATCATTACCAGCAACTTTCCAAATCCCTTGTCAGATACACCATTCTCTGCCTTCCACTGCAGCAATTCCAGTGTGGTGCCCAACTTTTTTTGTGATCTTCGCAATTCCGGTACAACAATTTCTTGTGATCCTCTAACATGCGCTGCAACTTCTTCCTCTCCAAATCACTTGCGCAGTTTCTCTTTGCATCGGCAATGGCCCGTCCTAGATCATCAGTGGGCTCATCTAATGCCTCTTCTTCAGCTTGTTCCCGCATTCCAGCTCAGCTTCTTCCTCCATTGTTGTATCATCGTATTCAGGGAACCCATGGCCAGGATAGATGTCGTTGTCCTCTTCTTCTTCATTGTCTTCCATCATAACCCCTCTTTCTCCGTGCTTGGTCCAAACATTATAGTGGGGCATGAAACCGGACTCAAATAGGTGGACGTGAATGGTTCTTGACGTAGAGTAATTGTGACCATTCTTACAACCAGCACATGGACAAGGCATAAAACCATCCACCCGCTTGTTTGCCTTAGCGGCAAGCAGAAAAGTATGCACGCCATTAATGAACCCGGGAGAACATCGGTCATCATACATCCATTGTCGCCTCATATCTTCATATACACAACACCAAATAGACCAAATTAATACAAGTTCATACATAAAGTTCATATACAACACTTAATTAAATGCAACATACAAATAGCTCTCTAGCTAAAGAATTTAAATGCAACAACAAATGCGATCAAGATCGCAACTAAGGTAACAATTGATCCAACAGCATAATGATACCAAGCCACACTATCAATGGCATATTTTCTAATCTTTCTAATCTTCAACCTCATTTTCTCCATCTTGATCTTGTGATCATCGATGACATCGGCAACATGCAACTCCAATTCCATCTTCTCCCCCTCAATTTTTTTAATTTTTCTTTCAAATACTCGTTTTCTCTTTCAACTAAATTTAACCTCTCGACAATAGGGTCGGTTGGAATTTCCGGTTCACATACCTCCTAGATAAAAATATTTATGTCAACTTGATGGGCATAATTTTTTATAAACACGAAATGCAACAACGAGTTTTAAAAGAGAATATACCACATCTGAATCATAACGAGGACGAGGGACGACGGAGACGGATATCAAAACCATGGCACTATGTATAACAAACAACGTACGTGTAAGACAATTATACGAGTAACTATATATCCAAATCACACAAACATCAATTTGGTAATGTAAAACATTCATGAACAAGAGCCTCACCACAAGGTGGTGCCAGCGGCGGGACGGTGCGGGCGATCGACGGTGGTTACGACAGAGATTTAGAAGGCACTAAGTAAACCACACCTACATATGCAAACTAAGTGTTATTTTTGACCTCAAATTGCATATAAATCAAATACTAGCAAATATAATTCCTCCCAAATTAATCACTATACAAAGCATTGCAAGAGTTAATCTAGCAATGAGAGTTGAAAGGACAAAGTTGTTAACCTTTGTGATCATTTGAATGGATGGGGGCCATCAAATCTTGACAAATTTTGGGCAAATTTTGTGAGGAGCTCGAGGAAGAGAGGGGAAGAACAGAGGAAGTGAGGGGAAAGGGGAAGAACAAAGTGGCTCGGGTGGACGAAGGGTTTATGTATGTCGACCTTTAGTACTGGTTTGTGCCACGAACCGGTACTAAAGGTGCTGGACGGGCCCCAGACTGACAACATCCTGCCACCGCGCTCATTAGTACCGGTTCGTGGCACGAACCGATGCTAAAGGTTCACCACGAACTGGTACTAATGAGAGCGGTCGGCTAGCCGTTGGAACCGGCACTAATGGGCACATTAGTGCCGGCTCAAAATCAAACCGGCACTAATGTGTCTCATATTAGGTCCTTTTTCTACTAGTGAAAGTGCCACCACCGAGGCGTCCCACGCCAGGAGGATGCCTCCACGCGTCCCCGTGGCCGGAAGATAGTAGAACATTTCGAATTTATTACCCAGACAATGCTTCACTACATCTATTGTTACGACCTCCATCTTGGTTTCCTGAAGACAAACCACACTTGGGTTCGCCGCGTTCACCACCTGCGTCATGACATTTCTACGTGCCGGTGTGTTAAGGCCACGCATGTTCCACACGAGAGTCTTGAAACGTTGAGCATTCATGTTAAGATACCCACGGGGTTCCACCAATAACGGAGGGTCTATTGACCAGCACTTCCACGTTCTCCTCTGCCAAGAGTGGCATTATCTCCGGTTCCCAGCCGAAAAGCGCCAAGATCGCCGCGATGTGGGTATCAGTCAGAGGCTTCTCGAGCAGCTATGCATATGCCTGGAGTGCCTCGTCGCTTATCACCTCCCCCTCGTTAGCAAGGCAAAGCTTGCGGATCAGCCCAGATTGCAGTTTCGTGGACTTGGCTACTCCGGGAACTCCTACGCGGGTTTGAAACTGGCTGGCGTTGCCGGCAAGTTCGCCTACACTTGCTCGGTGGAGCCCGGCCCGGTAGCTGCTGACTGATTGGGGACAGAGCCTTCCGTAGCTGGTTGCAAAGGGCATCCACAGTGTTACGTGCGAGCGAGGGGGTGCATGGCGTGCATGGCTCGCATGGCTCCTCACCCGTGGCTGCTGGGCAGGTGTCGCCTGGCGATAGGCTGACAAGGGGCATGTCCCCCTCCTGGTGGCCGCCTGGGGCCACCCACGTTTCGTCTTCTACTGCATGGGACGAACTCCTGTGCAGAATCCGCCTCGAAAACCATTGTATGGGCTAGAATCATGTGAATAGTGGACTTCAATTTACCGTTGGCACTATTTATTATTACCACAATAAATTGAAGTCCACTAGCCAAAATATCACTTGTTGCGATAACATATTTACTTATTGACACCGAGAGAATATCCTGTGAAACCATGTTTGGTTGTATGGGCTTTAGCCTGGTTTTCCGCCAATTAACAAAGATTCTCGCTCTCTTCTTAATCAATGAAAATGGCAAGTCTTTTGCCTCCTTTCAAAAAATGTTACAATTAAAACTCCGTGGAAACCACATTCATTTCAAAAATTCTATCAAAAACTACAGTACATTAAGATGGTGATGTTCTATTATCATGTGAAATTTCAAGTTCAAGCACAAAGTCATTTACTAGGTACGCAAGAAACAAATTCAGCAATGAATAGTGGACTTCAACTTACCGTTGGCACAATTTATTATTACCTCTGTAACTTTTTATAAGATGTTTTTAGATCCACGACAGTGTCAAAAACATCTGATATTAAGTTAGAGAGGGAGTACCAAATTTGTTTTGAATTAATGTTTGAACTTCAAATTTTACATGCTAGTAGAACCTAACTTTCTTCACATAATATATTCTTTTGAGATTTTTTTTGAAACTTCAAATTTTCCACGTGGTTTCCATCATAACTTTGGTTTCCACATGATATTCTCTCATTGTTACCATTTGCTTTTATTTTTTCTTAATTTTATAGTGAATTATTTTAACTTTTTCCGCAACTGGTATAACATGTGGTTTGTATTAATGTACATTTGTCATAGCATCTTTATTGGTTGTACTATCTGGAGCTAACTTTTTTCCTAGACATCACAATATATAGCATGGCAATATGGTTGGTCACTACTCTATCAAATTATTCATTCATTGTAGCGTCTTGCAGTAGAGGGTAAATAATTGGGTGGGTTAATTGCACATGACATGTTCCTAACTTCTTATAAGAAGTATCCTTGTGAGGCAACAAGAAATCTTTACAAAACTGTTTGCTCCCAAAAACAAGGTATAACCTTTGAAAAAAGGCTATGCCAACAATAGGCCTGAGAGGTGTTGGAAATTTAGCAATGAGCCGCAGTACGACTAGCCTTACCAATTTTTGGCACTACCCTCCTCCCACTCCACCGTGTGTTGCTGTTTATGCAACCACTGTCGGCATAGGGAACGACAGGGATGTGCCAATGTGTGACATCCAATGATCCATGCGCTCCCATTGTGGCCACCCGTGCAAGCTCCTTATCATCCACACGGAGCTTGTATATCAAAATTAGTTTCTGCTGCCTATGGGATGCTGAAATACAGAGATAACTGTATTTTTTCTATGCATCAACAACGGGCAGAAAAAATAACAAATGTTGTGTCAGGTGAGGTGTAGCTAACAGAAAATAACCTATATCCGCGTCGGTCTTAAGCCCATAGAGAAATAAGAAGCACGCCGCTGCTTGTCCGCCCCACCGGTGAAAATATTGCCACGCCAAAAATTTCAGCCTCTTTTGGTGCAAACTCCCGTGCCACTCAAATAGTATCCTACCCCCAAAACCCCCAAATTCTCCCATCCTCTTTTTTATTTTCATGAAACAAATTATGCCATGCCCTAATACATCATATATATTCTACTCTCCATGTTGCTTTCAGCACATGGCATACTATTATATTTTAAAAATAAGGAATACCTCTAGCTTCTGCATCATGTGATGCCCATAACCAACCTAACTAATTTCATGAGTTGATTCCCCCATGAATTCACCCTTCCAAGAGAATTTGGTTTGTATTAGTGCATATTTAGTATACCATGTTTTTGTTGGGTGTACTATGTTGGTCTGCCTAGTTTATTATGGAGAATGTATATCATGATAGTATGGTTGATCAGGCCTCTAGTCCTATTCAATTATCCATTCATTGTGTACTCGTAATGTCATGGTAGAGGATGAATAATGCCCACACACCACATATCCACATAGCGAGCATAGTCTTGAAGAAATATCCTAAGAAATATTGATAAAGGTTGTCACAAAAACATAACAACCGTTTTTCAGGAAAACAGTATGTGGCATGTAGGATTGAGAGGTAATTAATGGGAATTTAGCAGCAAGGGCAATGTCATAAAAACGTTTCCATTCATAATTCTTGAAACAGGCTTTCACCCAACTTTATATTAAATCCCAAAGGGCCGAAACGATACAATGTGGCTAGAAAACCCTCATGCAAGTAGAAGTAGGCCAAAAGAAAAAATGGTATCCGAGAGAGTAGCACAAATGCTACCAACCCAAAAACTATGTTGCGATGCATGAGGCTTAATTTTCTTGCTTCTTTACTAGCGTCTCTAGAAGCACATGAATGATGTGATGTTCAATGAACTTGAGCCAAGCTTGACCCGCTGCTCGATTGAGCTTTGTCACACTCATCTCCTAGGATGCCTGCTAAGTTTTTCCTATGTGTGCTCATGTCTTATGTTATGTGTCTTGTGAAACAACCAATTACCATTCCTAACTACGAACATGATCGTGTATTTTAGACATAGTTCACGGTAGAAGAAGTTGAGTTTCATCTGGTTGTAGTCATTCATGTACAGTTAGGAAAGTTTGGCGAGTCAAATCACGTGATTTGTGTTCATAATAAATTTTGGCATTGGTATGAACACAAAGGAAATTTTTCAATAATCCATGGATCTGGTGTGATTATGATACTTTCATGCTTGACATTGCATCTCTGTTGCTATTTTTATCTCAATAATAATCTGGGTTGAGTTATTAATCTTAAGACTTGTTCATCCAGAAGTGGGTGGTATTGTCCACATAAGTTTCTTTACATAAAGTCTCTTACAAATATCGCTTGTTGCTATCAGATATTTAGTTAGTGATACCAACCGGTGCCTTTTTATATCATCTTGTCATGTTTTTTTACCTTCTTTCACAATTGGTATTACCATGCATGTGGTTTTTATTAATATACAATCAGTATAGCATGTTTGTCGGGTGTAGTATTCGACCTAACTTTTTTCAGGATATTGATCGCAACATATATCATGGCAATATGGTTGGTCAGTAGTGTTTAAGTTGTTCATTCATGGTGACACCTCGTGGTAGAGGTGAATAATTTAGTAGGGCTCAATCTCATACAACATGTCCCAGTAAGAATCATAGATGTACATCAAGAAAAATTGACAAGCTATTGGTCCCAAAACAGAGCAACCATGTTTTCACTAAAAATGACATGTAAACTTTAGGCATGAGAGGTTTCGAAAATTTAGCAATGAGTCGAAGCGATGCAAAGAGTAGCCATGCATCCCCGTTTATGCACCCACCGCCGCTGTGGGGACTGGGGAACAACTAAGATGTGCCAACATGCGACACCTTATGATCCATCTTCACTGATGAAGGGAGCAAGTGCTAGCTAGCTCCCCTCTGCTCGGATCGACCCTCCACTGTGGCGAGATAGACGAGGGAAGACAGTTTGCTGCACATAGCAACCCCTCGTCCCTTCCTCCCTCCTCTCCAGCTAGCTTCCGCCTTCCTTCTCTGACGAAACCCGCTGCACCTCGTTATGTCAAGAGTTTAGAAGCTAAGATGCACCTTTTATTAGTGCAAAAGGTGTGTATTCGTCAGATAGTTCAGAAATTCAGACCTTTCTTTCGTCGGAGAAGAAACGAACCAGGAACTGCAGGCACCGGTTGCCGGCTCGAATCAAGGAGCTGTGTGAAACAACAGATGGCCCGATAGCAAGACGCCAGCTGTATCCAACGCTTGGAGGTGGCCAATGGGGAGGCGATGGACCGTGGAGGCGGCCGGAGGCGTAACCCAGTGGCAGATGCCATGCAGCAGCGATGGAGGCGGGGTGGCCGACCAGGCGACCCTCCAGATCGGCACGTGGTGGGCTGGTGGCCTCTTTGCACGTTGCTAGGGACTTTTTTGCAATATGCCAGGGGCCTCTTTGCACATTGTCTGTCCGGCTCGGTCTGAATAAAGAAATAAACCTAGAAACAAAGAAAACTCATACACGTGGCATGCCAAATCTGCACTAAATCGAGATGAACGGTATTTGTGTCACGGAGGGGGAAAATGTGGAAGGTATCTTTAAATTAGTGGTAAAATTTGATAGAAACCAGATTTGTGATGTTCTCTCTCACAAGCACACATTTTCGGGGTTAAAAAAGGGGGATGCTACGCGTCGACTGGCGGATCTTTCCTCACTATTGCAACAAGTGCATTGTTGTAGAATCGTTCTTTGCAACAGACGATATGTTGCAGAAACATTCGCATTAGAGATTCCGTTACAGAATTATTATTTTTTCATTTCGATTTTTTTGCAACATTGATGTTGTTGCGGAACGACTTCTACAACACAGATGATGTTGCAAATTTGTTTTCGTCTTAACTCTTTTGCAACATGGGTGTTGTTGCGGAACGACTTCTGCAACACAAATGATGTTGCGGAATATATTTTTTTGTCTTAAATTTTTTGAAACATGGGTGCTGTTGCGAAAGGACTTCTGCAACACAGATAGTGTTGCAGAAAAATTGTTAAGGTGGCAGAGGCACATGTCGCGCGCGGACTGAGTCATGTGGTGCCACGAATAAGATGTTTTGCACTAAGATGTACGTTGTGCACCGTCCGATGGAACTTGGATCTGGCGGCTGCACGAGTGGCGGAACGCTACGCGTGATCGGCCGGCTGATGCTAATCATTTTCTGTAAAAAAGGAATTTACTCTGAATTACTTTAGGTTCTTTCGCAACTGGTATAACATGTGGTTTTTATGAATGTACATTTGTCATAGCATGTTTATTGCTTGTAGTATCTGAACCTAACTTTTTTCCTAGGATATCACAATATATAGCATGGCAATATGGTTGCTCACTAGTGTATCAAATTATCTGTTCATTGCGAGCCACGTCTTGCAGTAGAGGGTGAACAATTCGGTGGGACGCAGACAACATGTTCCTAACTTCTTATACAAGGTATTCTTGTGAGGCAGTACATCAAGAAATTTTGACAAAACTATTTGGTCCCAAAAGCAAAGTATGTCCTTTGAAAAAAGGCTATGCCAACAGGCCTGAGATGCGTCAGAAATTTAGCAATGAGTTGCAACACAACTAGCCTTACTAGATTATGCCATCACCCTCCTCCCACTCTGCCTTGTTGTGCTGTTTATGGAACCACCGTCGGCATATGGAACGACGGGGATGTGCCAATATATGTGTGACACTTTATGGTCCGAGCGCTCCCATCATGGCCACCCGTGGAAGCTCCATGTCCTCCACGACGGAACGTGTATATAAAAAGTTGGTTTCTGCTGCCAGTGGGCTGCTGGATGACAGAGATACCTATATTTTCGTTTTTATCGAATACATGCGGACAAAAATAACAAATTTTAAGCCAGGTGAGGTGCAGAGATATAAGAAGCACGTCGCTGCTCGTCTGCCCCACTAGTGAAATTACAAACCCATAATAGACCGTAGGTTTAGAATTTTCCACTGCATGTGTATCACTCTTTTTCCTTTGCGAAATAAATTCTCACATACTCCACTCCATCATATGGATTCTACTCCCCGCGTCACTTTCAGTACATGGCACACATACTATTATTTTTTTTAAAAGAGGAAAACCCCTAGCCTCTGCGTCATGTGATGCCCAACCTAACTAATTCAATGAGGGCTGACTCCCCATCCATTCACCCCTTCCACCATCGATGATGATGGCGCCATGGCCTCGTCGCCGGTGGCGGCAGAGAGGAGAGTGGCGGTGGGAGGGGGGGAGGCGGGGACTTCCCGGTGCGGCGCGGCGGCGTGCACAGGAGCAGGGATAGGGTCGGGTGAGATCGTTGGTGGCGCCGAAAGGATCCGGTGGAGGCGCTAGATCGAGTTGCAAGTCCTTCCTGATTAGCAATGAAACCATGTAGTTCAGGCCTAGTTCGTGTTGGAGGAGGTGGTTTCTATGTAGTTCCTATTCATGTTCGCGTCAACAAAGTTCAGAGAGTCGAGAAACATGCATTGGGTCCCTAATAATTTAATTTTATGGTTTTGGTGTGACACTGAGGATAATCTTCAGGGATACATGGAGGTAGTGTTGTACTGATTATGATACTTCACGGCTCGATATTGCATCTTAGTTACTTTTATCTCAATAGTAATTTATACTGAGTTATCAGTCTTAAATATTGTTAATCAAAAAGTGGGAGAAGCAGGGCTCCGACATAGCTCCCGAAGCTCGGTTATGACCTGCAGCACCGGAGTTTCAAGCATGGCTATGGACTCGCCCTGCACCGAGTTAGTGTTAAAAAAATGTTCATCAAAAAGTGGGCGGCATGGTTCGTGTAAGGTTTTTCTTTGCAAAAATCACTTGCTGGCTGCTATGATCCAAAATGAGTTTTGCTTCGGTACCCCTCCCCCCTCCCCTTAAAAGTTTACAGATTTCGATGCAAATTAAAGATGAAGCTAAGAAGTTACCCCTTCAATAAAAAAGGGTAATATAGTTTTTCTGATACCAATCAGTTTCTTTTTTCTTAATTCTACTGTGAATTGTTTTCAATTTTTCCGCAACTAGTATAACAAGTGGTTTGTATTAATGTACATTTGTCATAGCATGTTTATTGGTTGTAGTATCTGGGCCTAAATTTTCTCCAGGACATCACAATAGTGTGTCAAATTGTTCATTCAATGCGACATCTTGCGGTAGAGGGTGAACAGTTGGGTGGGTTGCACACACCATGCATGTGTTTAACTTCTTATAAGAAACATCCTTTGTGAGGCAATAGATCAAGAAATTTTGATAAAACTATTTGGTCCCAAAAGCAAAGTATAACCTTTGAAAAATGCTATGCCAACTGTAGGCCTGAGAGGCATCAGAAATTCAGCAATGAGTCGCCGTACAACTAGCCCTACCAGTTTTGGGAACTACCCTCCTCCCACTCCGCCGTATGTTGCTGCTTATGCAACCACTGTCGGCATAGTGCATGCTAGGGATGTGCCACTGGGTGACACCCAAAGGTCCAACAGCTGCTATCGTGGCCACCCGTGGAAGCTCCTTGTCCTCCACAATGGAACTTCTATATCGAAAATTAGTTTCCTCTGTCAATGGGCTGTTGGATGACAGAGATACTTGTATTTTTCCTCTACATCGAGAAGGGATCGACAAAAATAACAAATTTTGAGCCAGGTGAGGTGCAGCTGACAGAAAATAACCTATATCCGTGTCGTACTGAAGCCCACACAGACATAAGAAGCGAATACTGCTCGTCCGGCCCACCAGTGAAAATATTGTGACGCCAAAAAATTCAGCTGCATGCGCGCAACTCAGGCTCTTTTGGCGCAAACTCTCACGCTAGTCAAATAATATCCTAGCCCTAAAAATATCAAATTCTTCCATACTCTTCTTTTTGTGAAATAAATTCTCACATACTCCACTCAATTGCATCCAGTCTACTCAGTGTCACTTTCAGTACATGGCATAATATTATTTTCAAAAAAGAGGAATGCCCCCAGCTTCTGCATCATGTGATGCCTACAACCAACCTAACTAATTCAACAAGGGCTGACTCCCCGTCCATTCACCCATCCACCGTCGATGATGATGGCAACATACCGGCGTGGCTCAAGTCGCGCCGTTTGTTCTAGACTATACCGAGGAGTCCTGCGCCATCCGTTAGCGCGCTGGTGGAGGGCTCCACATGGCAAAATCAAAATTGCAGAATGAATGCCTCCTGCTCAAACAAAAGGATCTCCCTTGTGATGGAGACGAGAGACAGACCACTACTGGTTGTTCTTTTCATGTGCAAGTTGAGGTAGATGGGACTTATGCTTCTCTTTGTCAAACTTGTAAAAGCCTTTTTTGATCAATATTACAGTAGAACATCCATATTACAAGTTTACAACCAGATCAACACATGTGATGTCACAAAGACACGTATGATGTGAACATCTTGCTTCATTCTCAGTCCGCGTGGAATACGAAGCGACTTTGATATCAATTATAATATTTGCCATACAGTTTCCAGCTAACCACTCAGAAGAAGACCACTTCACAATTGAAAAAATGCGCTTTGTCGAGAGCCAAATCATGGGATCCTGGCAAAAAACACGTAAGCCGAGTGCAGCTCTTGGCAACGTGCCCTACTCGGCAGAGGTAAGCTTAAAACAAACTCTGTTCGATGTCGCTTCCGCGTGTTTAAGTTGCAGGTACCTGTGCATGCCTGGATGAGAGCCGAAGCGCAAGCACCAAATATATACCAAAATATACGGGGCAATCCGCATGGTGCTTCTCTTTTATGCAGAATCAACATTTCTTTCAGACGCCAGCATGATCATCACGGAATATTACCGACTTTCACGGTGCATGTCAAAACAGTTTTGTTAAAGCTACCGAAACATCACCAACTTCTATTGCACGTCCACTGCCTTATGATAAGACGGATGGCTATTTCTATTGTTGCTCTCCAATCATGTCAGAATAGCTACACCAAGGATCTTGATTTATAACTACCTAAGCCTTTCACCACCCTCTGTAAAACCAGACGATAACATCAGGTGTAGTTGCCGATAATTGGCGTTGGATTTACCCACGAGTCCTAGTCTGTTTGGACAGGAACAAGTCATCGTATATGTATAGGACTACTAACTCGGCTGTTATATATACTTATGTTTTTTTATAAATGATGGATTTTATTAGCTCAAAATAGAGCATCAAAACGAGACGTGTGATCAAGGCGATGAAGAAATATCTCCAACGTTTTCAGGGTTTTAAGCCACAGCATGTCAGGCGAGTTGCAAATTCAGTAGCACATCTGTGTGCTAGAGAGGCTCCTAATCTTTCTGTTAACTCGGTTAACTTTTTTGTAATCCCTGAGTATCTGACTGAGGCTGTTCAATCGGATTCTGTTCAGCCAAACATTGAATAAAGATACATAACACAATGACCACATACCTGACATCTGCATAACTAGGATGCACACAACCAACATCAGTGGCGGAGACGGGGGGACCAGCAGGGGCCCTGCCCCCCTAACATTCTTGACTTAAGGCTAATATCCATGTTACTAGTGCTTAATTGATGTATAAAATGACGTATTTTGACTGGCCGGCCCTCCCCAGCAAGACTTTAGAGCACTCGGCCACCCTTGTATGATTTTCCTGGCTCCGCCACTGACCAACATCAACTCACATGCAGACGAAAACACGCCGACAACTAGCAAAGTCATATAAGACTAAAGTTATGTGCAGACGAGGAAAAAAGAAGCTCAAAGCGATCAAATATGTAATCAGTAGGCAGAGCTCATGCCGGTTGCTCAACAAAAATAAGAAAAAAAAATAGCATTCTTATTTTACTACTATGCTAGCTTGTTCAGTAAACCGAGCAATGGTTTATGCCTTTGGTCACTTCATGATTCCATCCTCTCAAATGAAGAAAAATCCATCGAACAAAACGTGATTGTAATTTTGGAGTAAATTTGAGGTTGTATACTAGAAAAAAAAGCGAACAATTGTTGCCGACTCAAAACATTTTCTAGGTGAGTTTATTGACCTTAAGAAACATGGGAAAATGCAAACGTGGTGCCCAAATTTTGGTCATTCTTGCGATAAAAACTCAGTGGCTTCCCTCGATTGCCACCAGCAGCTGTACCCGAGATTCCAAGGTGACTCCATTGGTACTCTAATGCAAAGCTCTTGCATACAATCCAGAATGGAATCACCTCCATACAAAATGGCGCCAGAAATATTCTTGATCTTCAAGTATCTCACTGAGGTACTCCACCCACTTTCGGAGTACTCTGCTTCACGTCCATAAACGAATGGCGTCCAGAAATATTCTTGCTTTCTTCTCTTTATGATCAAGGTTTTCCCTGCAAAATTGTTCTTCGTCCATGTGTGCTCATCTGTTCTATGCCTTCTGAAACAATCACGCAATTCATTCCATGAGATATCCTAGAGTTGTGAATTGAAACCATCCAATGCTAACAACCAGTGATAAAGTGAGAACACATAGTTCAGCCGTAGTTCATGGAGGAAGTTATTATCATCTGGTTGTACACATCCATGCTAAAATTAGCAGAGTTTCAAGATTCAATAAACACGAGTTGTGCTCCTTATAAATTTTGGTATTGGTGTGAATATTAAGGAAATATTTTAGGAGATCCGCAGAGTTGGTGTTGTATTGAATAGGATAACTTTGCATCCGTGCAACTAGATTTTTGTCTCAATAGTAATATGTACCAAGTTATTAGTAATAAAAATTGTCATCCAAAAGTGGGTGGAGCTGTCTGTGTAAGGTTTTTTACTATGCAATACCTCTCACAATTATTACTTATCGCTATATAATATTTAGTTATTGATGCCAATCAATTTCTTTTTAGCAGCATCTAACAATAAATTCTTTCAGCTACTTCTCTGACTGGTATAACATGTAATTTGTATTAATTTACAATTTGCATGTTTATTGGGTATATTATCTCGGCCTAACTATATTTTCCTTGATATAACAATATATAGCATGCCAATAATGGTTGGTATCTAATGCATTATGTTATTCATTCAACACCTCAAGGTAGAGGGTGAATAATTTGGTGGGGTGCACACACCATGTTCTTATAAAAAGCATAGTTCTGAAGCAATACACCAAGGAAAATTGACAGCATTGTTGGTCCCAAAAAAATGAACCTTGTTTTTTCATGAGGGGTATGCAAACTATAGGCCTGAGAGGTGTCAGCAATTTTGCAATTGATTCCAACCCCGCTTCACCGTTTATGCACCCACCGCCAACTTGTTGCAAATGTGCAGATGCAGGACACCATATAGCCCCTCTACAATCGCGGTGTCCACCAGCGCAAGCTTCCATTGCCTACTAACTGCTTGGATTGATCCTCCACTTAATTGAGGTAGATATGACAAGGCAATTTGCAGCATAGCCTAATTTAAGTTGAAATTCACCTCTCATCTAATCGTGGCACTATTATTTTCTTCCGCTTTGGAGAAGTGCATATTGACAACTTATGGCTTTACTGAATTTCAACAATTAGGAAAGTTTGGAGAGTCAAAACCATGACTTCTGTTCATAGTAATATTTTAATGTTAATGCTACATTGACCTAATTTTTCAGGAGATCTAGGGAGATAGGGTTGTACTGATTATGAAATTTTACTATTCAACACTACAAATCTACATTTATTATTATCCCAATAGTATTTTGTATTGTTCCTCAAAAATTGGGTGGTGTGGTTCTTTAAGGTTTTTTTTGTTACGCAAAGTCACTTGTAAATGCCAACTGGTGCTATCAAACATTTAGTTATTGGTACCAATCGGTTTTTCAACGTTTCACATTATCTCTTTTAGCTTATTCCATGGTTGGTATAACATGTGGCTTGTATTGATGTACATTTGCTATAGCATGCTTGTTGCGTGTAGTATATCATGCTGATATGATTGGTGACTGGTGTTCTAAGTTATTCATTTAATGCGACACACTGCCATCAAGGGTGAATAATTTGGTGGGGTATACATACCATGCCTTTATAAGAATCATAGTTGTGAAGTAAAACATCAAGAAAATTTGACAAGCTATTGGTTCAATAAACAAAGTAACCCATAGGCCTTTATTGAAAAATGGTATGCAAACCGTAGCCATAAGTGGTGTTGGGAATTTTGTAAGGAGTCCTGATATAGTTGGCGTTACTCATGCATGGTTGGCGGTGTGCTGGCATCTCCCCCCGTTCCACCGCGCTTCCTTGTTTATGCACTCATGGCTGGCATGAGGAACAACGAAGACGTGGCGATGTGCAACATGCAACAGTAGTTCTTCTCAGACCTCTAATACTTGCGTGTATTGATCCTCCACTCTAGTGAGACCGTGTGAGTGATAAGGGATGGCAGTCTGCTCGCCGAGCGTGCCCGCAAATGCTATTCGCCACTCTTTCTATTAAACAAAGTCCCAAACAACCGGTTTGTATATGGCCTTGGCACATTTCAACGTGCTTGTTCTCTTTTCCTTACGTTGCTATCTCCTATAAAAGGGAAAATGGAAAATTATGTTCTACCGACTAGGGATAGATAATGAGTGACTCAGCTCAACTCATTAAGTTGATGACTGTTTGATTTGGCTTTTCTCTAAAAAGGATTGTGGTCTATTATAAATGTTTAAAAGAATTCTATAGGACCCCAAACATAATAAAAAAATAAATTTAGGTCCCTAGACCATCCGACAACCATTATCGTGACCAAAACAAGCTGATGACTTAACTCCTTTACTGGAGTCGGCCTGACCTTTTCGACGAATGTCAAGAAGTTTTCACGCACATGTGTCCCTATACGGACCAACGCGCCAGACCTATTGTTGTCGCCGTTGAACCTTGAATTGACCCAACGCGCTTGGCACCAAATATTGGCGTCTTTTACGCACGATAAGAAACTCTAATCTCACCACCCATGAACAAGGCACGAGTCTACGTGGGAGCTTCGCTGGCTCTGTCCCACCTAAAAAAACAAGGAGGATCAGTGCCCGGAAGACCAACTCAAAGATGATGCACCGCTTGTGTCACCCCTGGAAGGACTAAAAAACCTAACCTAACCACTAGCTAGACCACGTTACCTGCAAGGACTATAAACCTAACCTAACCACTAGTTGGATTCTTCATGGAGAAAGTTGGAGGTGTTGAATGCATGGGTGGCCCACCTGTCTAGATCTGGAGTAGCCAGATCAAATGGGGCATCGGCCGATGCTTTCTTTGGTCTTGCGTGGTGGCAGACGATCACTGGTGTGTGGCCAATGCCTGTTGCGCAGGAGGGTCACTGCTCCACTACCTAGGGTTGCTTTTCCTGAGAGTTGCCATATTTGACTGTGCCCGACTGGGCACATGCCTGGGGGCTTCCCAGGGGTTGGGGAAGGTGAGGTCTTCTCGCCCATTTATTTGGTGGCCGATGGCTGCAAGTATACCTGGCCATGGGAAGCCCGGCCCGGCCGGCCCGGCCCGAAAAAGCCCGACTCGGCCCGGCCCGACGCTGCCCCCGGGCCGGGCTCGGGCCTAGATTTTGAGCCCGAAGGCCGGGCCGGGCTGGGCCTGGGCTCGTCGATTTTGCGCTTTCCTGAAGGTCGGGCCAGGCCGGCCCGAAGCCCGACGGGCTTTTAGGTGTTCGGGCCGGGCTTGGGCCCAAAAAACAGGCCCGTTGGTCGGGCCGGGCCGGGCCCGGGCGTGGGTTTTTTGGGTCGGGCTTCGCTAGGCCCGGCCCGAAGCCCGGCCCAGCCCGAGGTATGGCCAGGTATAGCTGCAAGTCTTTAGCAGGGGAGGATTTGAGCCATCACTACTAGAAAAAGAATTGTTAGTGCCGCACCTGATTTTGATATTAATGGCGCATTAGAGGTGCGCCACTATTAACACGCCACTACTAACAAATAGTAATGATGCATCTCTGGTGCGCCACTAGTATCCCAGATAATAGTGGCGCACCACATAGTGCGTCATTACTATGTCCACAAGTGCGCCATTAATATGCCTCCCAAGGGGGCATATTTACATTGTACTCTGGGTTACTAATGACGCACTTTCATATAATGCGCCACTGGTGTGTTTATTCCAGTGCGCCACTAAAGTGCAATACGGTGCGCCACTACTATGAATATTAGAAATTATTTTTTTCTTTTCTTTTCTAATATTTGCATAGATTACAAAATACATTACTGCACAGAATATAGACAACACAATATATAAACAGCAGATTTATCGAATACAATAGAAGATTAGTCTCCGAATACAATTCATCATATTAGTCTCCGAATTCAAAATACTGAACAAAGTTAGAACTTTATAAGTCTCGAGACTGCGAGTAGCGAGTTTGTCTTCACATTATAAGTCGATATCGATCATCTAAACTACCATCACATAGAAGAGAGCTGCGGTCATCACGATGAGCATCATCGCGATGAAACTGGTCTTCATCCGGTTCCTCCAACGCTCCCTCGTCTCTCCCGCTAGATAGCACGCGTATCTAGCTTCCGCCTCCGCCCTAGTGGTGTACCCTTTGTAACTGTTACCGTTCAAATGGTGAACCTAGCTCTGACACTCCTCCCAGTCGTCGTAGGCTCCGGGAACCTTACCCTTGTACACGACATACGATGGCATCTCTATGCACTAGACAAACAAAACGTTAGTAGCAATTCACAGACAATACATAAGCAATATATAAGTATGCAACAAAAGGATCGAAAGAGAAAAGCAACACATTAATAGCATGATTCATGGTCCTACTAATAAATAGCACCGATTACATATAAGTTGAACGACTGTCCAAACTAAAAAGACATACAAGTTCATTAAAGTTTAATTACAACATGAACTAATCGATATTTCAGAACTACATATCATCACTACTTTTGACTCGACTCAGGGACCGGAGCGTGGATGAAGCCGCCGTCTATCGTGATGGTCATGAAATCGCGGTCGTTGTTAGCCTGCATTTGTAGCGTTGTTTCTATTTCACTGTTGGACGGTTGATATCTGAGGTAGAACTGCCCCGAGGTACAAAGGACATCTTTATGGATGATTTCCGCAAATTCCAACTGGATGCGAAAGAATTCTTGTCTGATGTCCGCGTCCTGGATAGCCGACAAGCGTGTGGACCAATCTTTAAGATTATTTTGTAGCAGAAGGTGATTATGGTCCCGTACGATCGCCCGCATGTGATGGAGGGCATAGTAGGCATCCTTCTGACCACCAGGCGGCTGCTTGACGCAGGGGAATGTCGTATTGTGGGTGAACACGTGCTTGTCATACCTACAAATTGGCCTGCTGAAGGTGCCTCCAGATCTGGTGTAGCCAGGAAGAGTTTCATCAAGAACTTTTTTGATATTTGTGTAGTCTTTCTTCGACGGACGGTCTGAGTCGAAATACGTGGCCATGGAATATTTCGGGCTTAAGAGGATGAGTGTGCAATGTGTGTCACTGCACAAAACACAGAATGTTAGAAAAAAAAGAACGATCGAAATCTAAGAAATCATATGTTACGGGGCGGTGAGGGGATGACTTACTCGGGAAAGTAAGGCACGAGGAAGTTATCCTTATCTGGGTTTGCCAGAATGATGCCTTTGAGGTATGAACTCGCGACTTGCCGGTCCCAGCGCTGCCCAAGATCTTGGCACGCATGTAGAAGGGGTCGACTATCACGATGTTTGGGGTCTTGTCTCTAATGATCCACATCTCCATACTTAGCGAAAATAGCCGAATGAAGGTGTAGTGCAGCGGATGAAGGTTAAACATAGCGAAGATGTCATCAAACCGCAGGACGATCATACCCCTGATGGTGCTATCGATAAAGCCCTTGCCCTCTGGCACCTTGGCCACAAAAACCGGGTATGCTACATCATTCTCGAAGAGATGCCGCTTCTCCAAAGAAAGAACACTGTCATGCAGACTCCGCATAGCCCCGGTTGCAGCATTGAGCAGATTAGTTGGTAGCATCGGCCTACCCGCCACATGCACGCTCCTTGAGATATCCTTAGGTGAAGGTGGCCCGTCCTGAGCACGGATCATACTCGGTGCCGGCTGGCTCACACCCTTGTTATTCTTTCTTTTCCGTCCCTTCTTATTCTGCTGTAATGGGATTGAGTTCTGCTCAGAGACCGCCTTCTTGAGTGTGTCGGGGATGATAATATTTTGCACCTCGGCTATCTGAGGCTCGGTGAAGGAGGCAGCTGGAGGCGTCTCCTGAGAACTGAACGCCTGACGATGCTTGTTGCAATTGGGTTTCTCCGCGGTACCAGCTAGATCACGATCATCTTTTGCAGGGTTGGGTTCTTGAGAAGGAGGCCCCAAGAATTCGTCACCGTACCCATGTTCGTTGAAGTACTTATCGACGTTGGTAAATGTACCATCGTCGTTGTCGTCGTCGTCCGGATCTTGTGCCATATGCATGTCCGGATCCTGTGCCAAATGCATGTCCGGCATGTCCGGTAGCGTTGCAGTGGTCTTGCCATGGCTTGGCGCCGGCATGACTGGCGGTGTTATTTGTGGGGTGGTGCCCCCCGCCCCCAAACGAATCTGGCTCTTCGGCCAAAGCAGGGGCCATCTTAAGCACGCACTGAGGGTCATCACATCATCTTCGTCGGCCCCAGCGGGTCGAAACGGAGGTAACAAGTCGTCGCATCCTGGCAGCACCCGAACCAGTTGAACCATATACACGGTGGGTGGCATCGGATTACCGTGGAACACGGGGTTGCCCGGTTAAATGATTCTGCCCTTGGCGACATCGATCAAATCACCGTCCACGAAGTGCAGGAGAGTGCATGGAACGTCGGCGACGCCCTGCGAAAACATGTAGGGCATCAGGGATGCCCAGCCAAAGGCAAGAAGATGAAGTCATCAGCCGAGAGGCTTAGTTACCATGATGGCGTCGAGCTCGGCTAATGTCGAGGCACCGCCAACGGCGGGCATGCAAGTGACGGAGGGGCCGCTTGCTGCCGAGGTGCCGGCCGGCGTATTCTTCCCACACCCGGGTGCATTAAGCTCTAATGCCCACGCCGGCACTAGAGACACCAATGGCGCCGTCGGCGCCTTGCGTGAGCTGCTGGCCGTGAAGCTGGGAATCGGGGCGGCCTCTGTTGGCCGCCCGCAATCCACGCCTGCAGCCCCTCAATCAAGGTAGGCACAATGGCGGTGATCGTCGCTCCCAGTTGGTCTCACACTTGCTCTTGGACCATCTCCGGAATCCGCGCCACTTGTGCCTTGAGTTCTTGAACCTCGCACTCCTGGCTTTCCGAGCTGGAATTTCTCTCCTTTCGCCCAGCGTTATAGTATTCTGACCGTTTCTTGGACAAGCCTTTGCCGGCCACACGACCAGCTCACGACGGCTTACTGAACTTATCCTTGTTTTTCATTACGTTCAGCGCCCTATTTAAAGTGTTGTCCCAAGGGGAGCTCTGAGACGATCCCGCGCTACTGCTTTCAGTGTCCTGCGGAAGGAACATGAACCATTTAGAAATTTGGCTTCATTAATTAGAATGCAACCATATGGAGCTAATTACGCGGGGGTGTATTCCTTACCAGAACAAGCTCAAGTGCCTTGGTCTTCTGATCCGTGGTAAGCTCCTTTGTTACCGGGTCCACCTTGTACCAGGCCCTGACATAGTTCCTGGTCTACTTGTCACGGTATTTATCAAAGAGGGGCGGTAGGCCTTGCTCGGCATGCTCCGCGTCCTCCTTGTCCCATATAGGTTCCGCCACTCTGTAACCGCCGGGACCGAGTTTGTGGACCCCTAAGTTCATGTCCCGCATATATTTCCCCCACTGACTTGATTCCACGGTTGCGTTGCTCTCACACTTGATCTTGAACTCCTTGTAGTCATCTTCGCTGATCGAAGGATTTGTTTCCTTGATCTTCTCATAACTATCACCTCTTAGAATCCTTCTCCTCACCGCGGCTCTCCAAGTAGCCAGGATCGTGCTCATCTTCGTGAGGGCGGCACTGTTCACTTTATTCCCCGAGAGGCGTGTGTTTGCGACATCACTGGGGAGCTTGTATCGTTCGTGCAACTTCGCGAAGAGGAGGTTGCGCAAATTCCCTTGGTCACGATGCCTTAGGTTCTCAATGTTGATCGAGACGGTGGTCTGGAGAATGCACCCGAGTTGTCCCGAGTACCCACTGACTAATTCTTTGGGCGTCGTTGGATGCCCACTAGAGGACACTTCGGTAAATTCCTGCTTGACGGTGCCGAGCATGTTCGGGCGCCAGTCCTTCCGTTGCCTCTTCGGCTGGCTGCCATCTGTGCGTGCGCTGCCATCATCAGTGGTGGCATCCTCGGCGGCACCATCAGTGGTGTCATCCCCGATGCCACTAGGGGTTGTGTAGTCGGGATCGATGTCTTCCGCGGCGTCCTCATAGCGGTGAGGTTCTTCCTCCATCTCCTGGGACAGCTCCCAGAATTGCTTGCTTGAACCGCCAGCCTCATCGTTGTGGGCCATGTTCGCTCTAAATAGGAAAAAAGTTTTGTCAAAAAGTTTGTTATTGTCAAGGAACAAGATCTCTAAGTTGACCAAATAAGGTAATTCTCGAGGAATGTCGCCAAAAAGTTGGTTATTGTCAAGGAACAATTGAGAGATGTTTGTGATATTGCCTAGATGTTGGTTATTGTCAAGCAAGGGTGTCTGAGTGTGTGAAAAAATACTAAACTAATCCAAGGGCTGAAAATTGATCATCTGTTTCAGTTTGCAGTTTTCTTTCTTGGGGATTCGGTGTGCGGTACAAAACTGAATTTTGGAAATCTACAGAAATTGTTAGGAATTGTCTTAGTCAGGAAGTGCTAGCAAATGGCTTAAATGTATCAGGTCTTACTCTAGTTTACTCCAGTTTAGGTTGCAGTAAAAATGCACCACTATGGATTATCAGGTCCCTAGCTAAAATGCACTACAAAGAAAGCAATAATGCGACTCCAATTTTCACAGATTAAAGCAATATTGACTGCAAGCAATATTGCAAAATTACAAAGAACCAAAATTGCAAAATTCAGTACTCCATAACATTACTGAAACTTTACTGTGCTTGGAACTATACTGAAACTTTACTCCATATATATATGATCATTTTTGTTTGAAAGTTTCATTTAATTTTGTGTGGAGTAGTTTTAATTAAATAAAGTTTTTAACTGCTTGAGATGAGAAAAATGAGAAGAAGAGAGAAGGGCTACTGCTTGCAAGTCCTACAGTAAATGGTTTCAGTTAAACATCTATTATTTATTCCATAAGAAGAGCAAATCAACTGCATCTGTCCTATATTGAGCCTGATTTCCCTTGGCACGGTGAGCCAATTTCATTCATTTGCATCTTCTTTGAAAAAATGCAGTTGGAAGATCACCCACCGTGTTGCCTAAAAAAACTCATGCTAAATACACATACATGTAGTTTATCGAGTGATGGATAAAAAAACAGTTGATCCTACTTAATTAAGTACTAAGATACCCCGGCCCATGCATTAGTCGCAAGTACCCCATATGTCCTATTTTTAGCAAAGTCATGCTAAAATTCACGGAAATTTCAGCATGACCTTTGCTGAAAATAGGACATATGGAGTACCCGAATTTGCCGGAACGGAAGTTAATCGACATTTCGGCAAACTCAAGGGCCTCTCGGGGTACCTGCAAAATCATTATCCCACCCCCGCCCCGCTGCAACCCCACAACACCCCACAATATCATCACGACACGATGATCGGAGACAAAACCCCCCAATATCATCACGACACGATGGTCGGAGACAAAACCCAGCAATATATCTTCTAGCCATGAAACCTTACCCTCATTCTCCTTTGTTCCTCTTTTTTCACTTAAACCCGCAAACACGTAGGGAAAACAAGTAATACAAGGCACAAAAATGGCATGCTATGTAGCCTTAATGCTACAGAACATATGAAATACATGCCAGCAATATATATGATATAAACTCCAATAATTTTTGAATAAAAACAGTAGCTAAAAATAGTAGCAAGCAAGCAATTCATTTGACTAACTATTTAAAACAGTAGCAGGCAAGCTGTTTTCATGGCTGTGCATGGCTCACTTGATACCATGCATGGTTTATTAATTAAAGAGAAACTAGAAGAGACCTGGTCTCTGTCTCTACCATTTGGTGGCATGAATTAGTTAACACCATAAACAAAGCTACTATTTTTGCTAGGAAGCAAGCAAGTATATAAACAGCTCAAGCAAGCCAACTTATCTTCTTAAGACAAAACAACTTTGTAAAAGCCAGATGCAACTTGTTGAGCTAATTTTGAGATGAACTCCTTGAGGAACTAGCAGCAAGGAGTGGCTAGAACTGCAAACAGTGGCTAGAACTGCAGATTTACACAGATCATGTGCAGCTGCAGTGACTATCATTTGTATTCTTGTTGCAGACTTGTGACAGAAGAATGTATAAATTATGGTTGATTCTACAGTCATTTAGTGAACTAAGTAACTAACAACAGAATGAACATCAGGGTGTCATAGTTAGTCAACCTGTGTAAAAGCCACTGTAAGCTCAGAACCACTTAAACTTAAACAGTAAGATTCGTGGAACCCTAGAGGAGCTAAACTAGTGAGCATCCAAAATAGCTATATACCACAAGAGCCACTTAATAGCAAAGTTCGGAGTTAACAATAGATATTCAGTGAAGTCCAGATTCATGCACACGGCCGCCGGAACACTACCACGGTGACAGCCGCACGCACGCGGGTCGGAGCACTACCACGGTATTATCATTCCAATATTCATACTACATAAGTTGTTGTCAGGGAGTGCGAGAGGGGCAACACAGTGGCCAGCGAGGGGAGCGCCATCACGGGAGCTGTCGACGACCTTTGTGGATGAGCGGTGGTCGTGGGAGTTTGCCGAGCAAGGCCGACTCGATCATGGAGTGGCTATCGCTGCAGAAGGCGGCGCTAGCACTGGAGTGAATCATCCATTTGTGCCACCATCGATAACAATGTTGTAACAAGCAAGGGTCTGCACTGGTAAGTAGAACTCTTCCTTCAAATCCAATCCAACTATTGGCTTAAGATGTTCTAAAATGTGTTGCCTGATTGCCTCATCTGTGTCCATATCTCTGTTGGGAATTTGCCGGTTGCTGAAGCAGTAGAGACGCTAATATCATGTATGCAACTGGTGGCTACAAGGATCCGTATGTAAGCACATAATATGTCAAATTTGTGCTACACAGGAATGGAAATGCCAATTTTCAAATTATAATATGCGATGTGAAGTTCAGAGTTAACAGTAGATATTCAGTTAATGTGCAGATGAACACTTGCTACAGAGCAAGAAGATGGACACTTGCTAATTTGACCAAAATTAGCAATTTTTTGAACCTAATTTGACCTAAATTCGAGAGGGATTTGACCTAAACCTAGCAAAAGAGAGAAGAAGAGGGCATGGCCGGGAGGGAGGAGAGGAGGAAGAGAGGAGAAGAGAGGCAGAGGGAGGAGGGCAATGAAGATTACCTGACCATGATGAGGTGGTGGCTGGAGCAGAGACGACGGAGGGCGGAGACGGTGAGCTTGGGGGAGGCGGGGGTAGACGGCGGGGAGGTCGCGGGGTGCTCGGGCCTCCTCTCCTGGTGGACGCGGGCCTCTTCCTCCTAGTGCACCGGCGGTGACTCCGGCGGCGGAGCGGGCGCGGGGGTCGTCAGGTGCGGGGGGTGCAGCGGTGGTGGAGCGGGCGCGGGGGGCGAGGGGGATCTGGCGAGGGAGGGACAGCGAGATGGACAGAACACACCTTCATAGAGGGGGGAAGGTTAGCAATGGCGCACCATCTAGGGGTGCGCCATAAACAAAGTGATAGCAATGGCGCACCTTCCAGGGGTGCGCCATTACTAACTTTTTTTTAATTATTTTTAGTTGCATCTAATAATTTTTTAGAAAATGACGATCAAATTTGAAAACATTTATGAATGTGAAAAATATCATCAAATTTGTTATTTTAAAATATTTATGAATATGAAAAAATATCATCAAATTTTTTATTTGAAAATATTTGAAAAAATGTCATAAAAATTGGTATACCAATGGCGCACCTCGTAGGGGTGCGCCATAAGTACCTTGATAGCAATGGCGCACCTCTTCTTGATGCGCCATTACTAACTTTTATTATTATTATTATTAGTTGCATCTAATATTTTTTTTAGAAAATGACGATCAAATTTGAAAACATTTATGAATGTGAAAAAATATCATCAAATTTTTTATTTGAAAATAGTTATGAATATGAAAAAATATCATCAAATTTGTTATTTGAAAATATCATCAAATTTTTTATTTGAAAATATCATCAAATTTGTTTTTTTGGACTTTTTATTGCATTCATTTGTGAATTGGTAAAACATTTATGAATATGAAAAATATCATCAAATTTGAAAAAATATTCATGAATTCAAAACGTGCCCATGAAATTTAAAAATATTCATGAGTTCAAAAAATATCATCAAATAAAAATTGGTATATCAAAATAAACATAAATAAATATTCATGAGGACTAGAACAGAAGAAATATCATTTCAATATGTCGAAATACAATCGAGAAATGAAGACTACAATTTAAATACAATCAATCTTAGCTAGTTATCTTTTCACAATCTGCTTGCCCTTCTTTTTCACAAATGGAGTTCTTATCTTGAACGGACGTCCTTTACGTAGGGTGGTCCTGCTTCTTCTTGTGGTGTATGGCACTTGATCGTCGTCGTCATGGTCCATCTTCGGGTCACTGTACTTGTTGAAGTCTTGCTCATTGGCGACTCCATCCATTCCGATGATCTTCCTTTTGCCTCTCCTCACAACAACACGACTGGGCTTGGACGGGTCGGTAATGAAGAAGCATTGGTCCACTTGGGAAGCCAGTACCCATGGCTCATTTTTCGCGGTGACGTTTGCGCCCGTGGTCTTGGATTTGGCTTCGGGTATAACCATTGTGGTGAAATACCAGTCTTTGTTTTGGACGCTCTTGGCCCATCTGACACGGAACATCGAGACCTTCTCTCCTGCGTAGCTAAGCTCCCAGATCTCCTCGATCCTTCCGTAGTATTTGTCCTTGTCGTTACCAGTGTAGGATTCCATCGTTACTTCGGAGTTCTGATAACCATCGCTCTTCATGTCCTTTTCGTCGGTGTAGAATGTGTAGCCGTTGATATCGTACGCCTCATTGGTCATTGATAACCCACAAGTGTAGGGGATCGCAACAGCTTTCGAGGGTAGAGTATTCAACCCAAATTTATTGATTCGACACAAGGGGAGCCAAAGAATATTCTTAAGTATTAGCAGTTGAGTTGTCAATTCAACCACACCTGGATAACTTAGTATCTGCAGCAAGGTATTTAGTAGCAAAGTAATATGATAGTAATGGTAACGATAGCAAAAGTAATATTTTTGGGTTTTGTAGTGATTGTAACAATAGCAACGGAAAATTAAATAAGCAAAACACAATATATGAAAAGCTCGTAGGCATTGGATCATTGATGGATAATTATATCGGATGCGATTCCTCATGTAATAGCTATAACATAGGGTGACACAGAACTAGCTCCAATTCATCAATGTAATGTAGGCATGTATTCCGAATATAGTCATACATGCTTATGGAAAAGAACTTGCATGACATCTTTTGTCCTACCCTCCCGTGGCAGTGGGGTCCTAGTGGAAACTAAGGGATGTTAAGGCCTCCTTTTAATAGAGTATCAGACCAAAGCATTAACACATAGTGAATACATGAACTCCTCAAACTACGATCATCACCGAGAAGTATCCCGATTATTGTCACTTTGGGGTTGTCGGCATAATAGGTGACTATAGACTTGCAAGATAGGATCAAGAACACACATATATTCCTGAACACATAATAGGTTCAGATCTGAAATCATGGCACTCGGGCCCTAGTGACAAGCATAAGCATAGCAAAGTCATAGCAACATCAATCTCAGAACATAGTGGATACTAGGGATCAAACCATAACAAAACTAACTAGATTACATGATAAATCTCATCCAAGCCATCACCGTCCAGCAAGCCTATGATGGAATTACTCACGCACGGCGGTGAGCATCATGAAATTGGTGATGGAGGATGGTTGATGATGACGACGGTGACGAATCCCCCTCTCCGGAGCCCCGAACGGACTCCACATCAGCCCTCCCGAGAGGTTTTAGGGCTTAGCTGCGGCTCCGTATCGTAAAACGCAATGAAACTTCCTCTCTGATTTTTTCTCCGCGAGACGGAATATATGGAGTTGGAGTTGAGGTCGGCAGAGCTACAGGGGGCCCACGAGACAGGGGGCGTGCCCCCACCCTCGTGGACAGGGTGTGGGCACCCTGGTCTTCATCTTCTGCCAGTATTTTTTATATTTTCTGAAACTTATCTCTGAGGATTTTCAAGTCATTCCGAGATCTTTTGTTTCTGCACAAAAATAACACCATGGCAGTTCTGCTGAAAATAGCATCAGTCCGGGTTAGTTTCATTCAAATCATGCAAGTTAGAGTCCAAAACAAGGGCAAACTTGTTTGGAAAAGTAGATACGTTGGTAAACTGAAAGTGATAAAGAAAAACTTTTACAAACTCTGTTTGCTCTTGTTGTTGTAAATATGTAAAGCCAACATTCAAGTTTCAGCAAATATTATGAACTAACCATACGCACAATAACACCTCTGTCTCACAATTACTCATATCAATGGCATAATCAGCTAGCGAGCCATAATAATAAAACCCGGATGACAACAATTTCTCAAAACAATCATAACATGATATAACAAAATGGTATCTCGCTAGTCCTTTCTGAGACCGCAAAACATAAATGCAGAGCACCTTTAAAGATCAAGGACTGACTAAACATTGTAATTCATGGTAAAAGAGATCCAGTCAAGTCATACCCAATATAAACCAATAGTAATGCATATAAATGACAGTATGCTCTCAAGCAGGTGCTTTTTAATAAGAAGGTGATGACTCAACATAAAAGTAAATAGATAGGCCCTTCGCAGAGGGAAGCAGGAATTTGTAGAGGTGCCAGAGCTTGATTTTAAAATAGAGATTGAATAACATTTTGAGCGGCATACTTTCACGGTCAACGCAACAACTATGAGATGGATGTATCTTCCATACTACATGCAGGCAGTTCCCAAACTGAATGGTAAATGTTTATACTCCCCCACCACCAACAAGCATCAATCCATGGCTTGCTCGAAACAACGAGTGCCTCCAACTAACAACAGTCCTGGGGGAGTTTTGTTTAATTATATTGATTTGCTTTGCTATTTTTGGATCATGGGACTAGGCATCCCGGTTACCGGCTCTTTCTCATGAATGAGGAGCGGAGTCCACTCCTCTTGAGAATAACCCACCTAGCATAGAAGATATAGGCAACCCTAGCTGAAACATGAGTTGCTCGAGCATACAAAACAGAATTTCATTTGAAGGTTTGTAGTTTGGCACATACAAATTTACTTGGGACAGCAGGTAGATACCGCATATAGGAAGGTATGGTGGACTCATTGGAATAACTTTGGGGTTTAAGGAGTTTGGATGCACAAGCAGTATTCCCGCTTAGTACAGGTGAAGGCTAGCAAAAGGCTGGGAAGCGATCAACTAAGAGAGCGACAACAATCATAAACATGCATTAAAATTAATTCACACCGAGTAGAAGCATGAGGAGGATATAATCCACCATGAACATAAATAGCATGAAGGCTATGTTGATTTGTTTCAACTACATACGTGAACCTGTGCCAAGTCGAGTCACTCAATTCATTTAAAGGAGGGTACCATTCCATCATACCACATCATAATCATTCTAATAGCATGTTGGCACGCAAGGTAAACCATTATAACTCATAGCTAATCAAGCATGGCACAAGCAACTATAATCTCTAAATGTCATTGCAAATATGTTTACCTCATAATAAGCCGAATCAGGAACGATGAACTCATCATATTTACAAAAACAAGAGGGGTCGAGTTCATACCAGCTTTTCTCATCTCAATCAATGCATCATATATCGTCATTGTTGTCTTTCACTCGCACGATCGAACGATGTGTATAATAGTAAGAGTGCACGTGCATTGGACTAAGCTGGAATCTGCAAGCATTCAACTCAAGAGAGAAGACAAAGTAATATGGGCTCTAAGTTAAATAAACAGTCATGCATATGAGAGCCACTAAATATTTTAAATATGGTCTTCTACTCTCGACCCCCAACGGAAAGAAGAGAAAATAAAACTATTTACATGGGAAAGCTCCCAACAAGTAAAAGAGGAACGAGAAATCTTTTTGGGTTTTTTATTTTAATTTCTACTACAAGCACGGAAATTAAACTAACTAATTTTTTTTGGTTTTTCTTAAGGTTTATCAAACACACGAGAAGAAAACGAGAAATAGAAAATTAAACTAACATGGATAATACAATGAAAGAGTATGAGCACCGACGACTAGAATAGAGTGTGAACATGAATGTAAAGTCGGTGAGAAGTACATACTCCCCCAAGCTTAGGCTTTTGGCCTAAGTTGGTCTATGGCCATGGGTAGCCTGGCTGATATCCGTAGTTGTAAGTGGGGTCGTACTAAGATGCAGCAGCAAATGCCTCCTGAGCTGCGGCATGTTGGCGATCCGCCTCCGCTCTCCCCTCGTGTTCAGCTGCTTCCTCCCTGGTAACAACATATCTTCCTTTTGCCTAGTAATCAAAAAGGAAAGGAGCAGGAAGAGTAATATGGACAGCGCTATGTCTGTCAAAGATTAGTCTATACTAGAGGAATTGTTCATTCCTCTTAAGAAAATGATGTTGCACCATAGCGTCATAATCTAAATAAGCAGGAGGCAACATCATATCCCCCTCTCGTGGGGCTATACCAAGATAATTTGCCACATGGGTCGCATAAATTCCTCCAAATAAATCTCCAGCTCTACCATTTTTATGCAACCTACGTGCAACTATTGCCCCCAAGTTATAATCTTTATAACCTAACACAGCACTCTTGGGGACACAAAGAGCAGGCACACACATATGACATGCTTCATCTTTACCGTTAATGCATCTACCAATGAAGAGAGAAAAATAATGTATAGCAGGAAAATGAATGCTCCCTATGGTAGCTTGTGTTATATCCCTAGATTCTTCCACAGTAATACTAGCAAGAAAGTCTCTAAATTAAGATTTGTGGGGATCGTTAACATTGCCCCACTGTGAAAGTTTGCAAGCAGTTGTAAAATCCTCTAAGCCATGGTATAAGATGTATCATAGATATCAAACAGGAAACTTTGAGAATTGCGCGAGGATGTAAATTCAAACCTTCTCACAAATTAATCAGTTAAATATCGGTACTGCGGGCACTTATCTTGTATGAACGCCTCAAGGTCGGCATTACGCACATATGCGTCAAATTCATCCTTGATACCCGCTGCAACCATAAACTGCTCTGACGGCCATTCACAAGGCCGTACGTCAGCTTCCCTTGGTAGTTTGTCGTCCGCATCGCGTATCACGCGTCTGGGTCCTTTCTTTCTTGAAGAACCAGCTTGGTACATTTTCCTAAACATATTTATTTTTCTGCAATATTTCTGAAATTTTTAGTAACTTCAAAATAAAAGTGAATAAAACTAAATAAGGTTGATAGCAACTACTCCTACAAGTGCCTAGAGCCTATATCATGCATTAGAATTACTTGGGACCTCATAAATTTAGCATGCAAGCTCAAGAACAGGGTCACCAAGGCAGCAAGGATTTGCAATAAATAAAGCACTAGAACAAAAACTAATTGGATCAATGGAGGAGTCACATACCAAGCAACAATCTCCCAAAGCAGTTTTGTGAATGGAGCTTTGAGCAAGGAGATCAAAAATCACAGCAAAATGAGCTAGAACTCGTGCTTGAGCTAGATGGGGATTTTTTCTGGGAAGAAGATGGAGTGTGTGGGTGCTGGCATAAGTGGAGGGGGTCCACCAAGGTCCCATGAGACAAGGGGACACGCCCAGGGGGTGTGGGTACGCCCTCCACTCTCGTGGTCTGGTGCTTGCCCCTCCTACAGTGTTTTTCAGTGCCTAAAATCTTCAAATAATTCATAAAAATCATACTAAATTTACAGGGCATTTGGAGCACTTTTATTTTCGCGATATTTCTCATTGCACGGATAATTCAGAAACCAGACAGATAATACTATTTTTTTCTTTATTTATTTTAAATAACAGAAAGTAAAAAGAGGGTACAGAAGGTTGTGCCTTCTAGTTTCATCCATCTCATGATCATCAAAATGAATCCACTAACAAGGTTGATCAAGTCTTGTTAACAAACTCATTCCGAATAACACGGAACCGGAGAAATTTCGAATAACACTAAGTTACCTCAACGGGGATATGAACATCCCCAATAATAAGAATACCATACTTTTTCTTGATAGTAGGGAGAGGAAATTCAAAACCTCCAATAATGGTTGATGGAATTTTCTCAATAGAGTTTATGCTATGAACTTGAGGTTGTTTCTTCGAAAAATGTACCATATGCTCATTTCCATTAACATGAAAGGTGACATTTCCTTTGTTGCAATCAATAACAGTACCTGCAGTATTTAAAAAGGGTCTACCAAGGATAATCGACATACTGTCATCCTCGGGGATATCAAGAATGAAAAGTCTGTTAAGATAGTAACGTTCGAAACAACAACAGGCACGTTCTCACAAATGTCGACGGGTATGGCAGTTGATTTATCATCCATTTGCAAGGATATCTCAGTGGGTGTCAACTTACTTAATTCAAGTCTACGGTACAGGGAAAGAGGCATAACACTAACACCGGCTCCTAAATCACATAAGGCAGTTTTAACACAATTTCTTTTGATAGAGCAAGGTATAGTGGGTACTCCGGGATCACCAAGTTTCTTAGGTATCCCATCCTTAAAGGTATAGTTGGCAAGCATGGTGGAGATTTCAGCTTCAGGTATTTTCCTCTTATTGGTGATGATATCTTTCATATATTTAGCATAAGGGTTTGTTTTAAGCATATCAGTTAAGCGCATGCGTAAGAAAATAGGTCTAATCATTTTAGCAAAACGCTCAAAGTCCTCATCATCCTTTGTCTTGGTTGGTTTAGGAGGAAAGGGCATGGGTTTCTGAACCCATGGTTCTCTTTCTCTACCATGTTTCCTAGCAGCAAAATCTCTCTTATCATAAAGTTGGTTTCTTGATTGTGGGTTATCAAGACCAACAGCAGGTTCAATTTCTATATCATTGTTATTACTAGGTTGAGCATCAACATGAACATCATTATTAGCATTATCATTAGGTTCATGTTCATCTCTGGATTGTGTTTCAGCATCAGAGATAGAAGCATCATTACGATTCTCAGGTGTTTCTACATTAGGTTCACTAGAAGCATGCAAAGTCCTCTCATTTTTCTTTTTCTTCTTCTTAGAAGAACTAGGAGCCTCTAGATTATTATTCTAAGAATCTTGTTCAATTCTCTTAGGGTGGCCTTCAGGATACAAAGGTTCCTGAGTCATTTTACCAGTTCTAGTAGCCACTCTAACAGCAAAGACATGTTTATTATTTAGTTCATCTAGCAATTCATTATGAGCCTTAAGTACTTGTTCAGCTTGAGTGGTAACCATAGAAGCATGTTTACTAGTGAGATTAAGTTCAGCTTTAAACCTAGACATATAATCCCTCAAGCATCCCATCATATAAGCATTATTTTTTAATTGTCTACTAACATAATCATTGAAATTTGCTTGTTTATCCATAAAGTCATCAAATTCATCTAAGGATGGGCTATGAATTTTAGTAGAGGGAATTTCAACTTTATCATATATATAGAAAGAATTTACCTTTACTACCTGTGTCGGGTTATCAAGACAATGTGGTTCTTCGATAGGCGGTATATTAAGACCATGTATTTCTTCAATAGGAGGTAAATTCTTAACATCTTCAGCTTTAATAAGTTTTTATTTCATTGATTTCTTTGCCTCTTGCATATCTTCAGGACTGAGAAATAGAACACCTCGCTTCTTCGGAGTGGGTTTAGGAATAGGCTTAGGAGTTGGCTCAATTGGTTCAGGAATTGGCTCAGGAAGAGTCCCATTATTTTCATTTGTCAACATATTGTTCAATAATAATTCAGCTTGGTCGACTGTTCTTTCCCTGAAAACACAACCAGCACAACTATCCAAGTGGTCCTTGGAAGCATCAGTTAGTCCATTGTAAAAGATATCAAGTATTTCATTTTTCTTAAGAGGATGATCAGGCAAAGCATTAAGTAATCGGAGAAGCCACCCCCAAGCTTGTGGGAGACTCTCTTCTTTGATTTGCACAAAATTATATATTTCCCGCAAGGCAGCTTGTTTCTTATGAGTAGGGAAATATTGAGCAGAGAAGTAATAAATCATATCTTGGGGACTACGCACACAACCAGGATCTAGAGAATTAAACCAAGTCTTAGCATCGCCCTTTAATGAGAACGGAAATATCTTAAGGATATAATAATAGCGATACTTCTCATCATTAGTAAATAGGGTGGCTATATCATTTAACTTGGTGAGATGTGCCACAACAGTTTCGATTCAGTGCCATAGAAAGGATCGGATTCAACTAAAGTAATAATATCAGGATCAACAGAGAATTCATAATCCTTATCAGTAACAAAGATATGTGAAGTGGCAAAAGCAGGGTCATGTTTCATTCTAGCATTTAGAGTCTTTTGTTTCAGCTTAGCTAACAATTTCTTAAGATCTGACCTATCATTGCAAGCAAGAAAACCTCTAGCAGTTTCTTCATCCATAACATAACCCTCAGGAACAACAGGCAATTCATAATTAGGAGGAGAACCTTCATCATCACTTTCATCAATAATCTCATTTTCAATAATTTCATTCTCCCTAGCCTTAGTAAGTTGTTCATCAAGAAATTCACCTAATGGCACAGTAGTATCAAGCATAGAAGTAGTTTCATCATAAGTATCATGCATAGCAGAAGTGGCATCATCAATAACATGCGACATATCAGAATTCATAGCAGTAGCAGGTTTAGGTGTTGCAAGCTTATTCATAACAGAAGGAGAATCTAGTGCAGAGCTAGATGGCAGTTCCTTACCTCCCCTCGTAGTTGAGGGATAAATTTTAGTTCTTTGATCTTTCAAGTTCTTCATAGTGATCAGCAGATATAAATCCCATGTGACTCAGAGAATAGAGCTATGGTCCCCGGCAATGGCGCCATAATTTAGTCTTGATAACTCACAAGTGTAGGGGATCGCAACAACTTTCGAGGATAGAGTATTCAACCCAAATTTATTGATTCGACACAAGGGGAGCCAAAGAATATTCTTAAGTATTAGCAGTTGAGTTGTCAATTCAACCACACCTGGATAACTTAGTATCTACAGCAAGGTATTTAATAGCAAAGTAATATGATAGTAATGGTAACGATAGCAAAGGTAATATTTTTGGGTTTTGTAGTGATTGTAACAATAGCAACGGAAAAGTAAATAAGCGAAGCACAATATATTCAAAGCTCATAGGCATTGGATCAGTGATGGATAATTATGTCGGATGTGATTCCTCATGTAATAGCTATAACATAGGGTGACACAGAACTAGCTCCAATTCATCAATGTAATATAGGCATGTATTCTGAATATAGTCATACGTGCTTATGGAAAAGAACTTGCATGACATCTTTTCTCCTACCCTCCCATGGCAGCGGGGTCCTAGCGGAAACTAAGGGATATTAAGGCCTCCTTTTAATAGAGTACCGGACCAACGCATTAACACATAGTGAATACATGAACTCCTCAAACTACGGTCATCACCGAGAAGTATCCCGATTATTGTCACTTCGGGGTTGTCGGATCATAACACATAATAGGTGACTATAGACTTACAAGATAGGATCAAGAACACACATATATTCATGAAAACAGAATAGGTTCAGATCTGAAATCATGGCACTCGGGCCCTAGTGACAAGCATTAAGCATAGCAAAGTCATAGCAACATCAATCTCAGAACATAGTGGATACTAGGGATCAAACCCTAACAAAACTAACTTGATTACATGATAAATCTCATCCGACCCATCACCGTCTAGCAAGCCTAGGATGGAAGTACTCACGCACGGCGGTGAGCATCATGAAATTGGTGATGGAGAATGGTTGATGATAACGACAGTGACGAATCCCCCTCTGTGGAGCCCCGACGGACTCCAGATCATCCCTCCCGATATGTTTTAGGGCTTGGCGGCGGCACCGTATCGTAAAACGCGATGAAACATCCTCTCTGATTTTTTTCTCCGTGAGACAGAATATATGGAGTTGGAGTTGAGGTCGGCGGAGCTGCAGGGGGGCCACGAGACAGGGGGCGCGCCCAGGGAGGGTGGGCGCACCCCCCTCCCTCGTGGACAGGGTGTGGGCCCCCTGGTCTTCATCTTTTTCCAGTATTTTTTATATTTTCCGAAACTTATCTCCGAGGATTTTTAGGTCATTCCGAGAACTTTTGTTTCTGCACAAAAATAACACCATGGCAGTTCTGCTGAAAACAGTGCCAGTCCGGGTTAGTTTCATTCAAATCATGCAAGTTAGAGTCCAAAAAAAGGGCAAAAGTGTTTGGAAAAGTAGATACGTTGGAGACGTATCAGTCATCAGGTTGTGCTCGGCGCCCTGTGACAAGGCGAATATGAGTTTTTCTTCCGCGGAAGAATCCTCATGTAAAGGGTACGACGGAAGCTTCTCCTTGAACCAACGCGTGAAACATGAGTTGTGCTCTTTGATTTTATCTCCGTCCGTCCTTTGTTGGCCTCGGTCATTGTACATTTTCTCAATAAAGGTTTTGTGCTCTACCACCCAAGGATCGACCACGTCTATGTGTTGTAGGGCAACTAGGTTTTCTCTTTCAAAGTCGGCGAGTCGACCCTCCAAGTCGACATGCATTTCACGGTGACCCTCGCGGTGACCCCATCCAGCGAGCCTGCCGAGGTGCCTGTTGACGGGCAGACCAACGGGGTTCTCGATGCCTAGATAATTCATGCAGTAGGAGATGCACTCTTCGGTCAGAAAGCCCCTGGCTATGCTTCCCTCTGGACGTGATGAGTTGCGAATGTATCCTTTGATGACACCATTCATCCTTTCAAACGGCATCATGCTGTGCCGGAACATCAGCCTGAGTTGGATAATATCCTCCACGATATGGACCAGCAGATGCACCATAACGTCGAAGAATCCGGGCGGGAAGTACATCTCAAGCTCGCATAGTATCACCACGATCTCTTCCTGTAGCCTTCTAAGTTGCCTCACGCCAACCGACTTCCGAGAGATGACGTCGAAAAAGTTGCATAGGCCAAAAGGTGTTTCACGGACGTGCGCGTCCATGATCCCACGGATTGCAACTAGAAGTATCTGCGTCATCAGCACATGACAGTCGTGAGATTTCATCCCGCTGAACTTCTGCTTCGCTGAGTCTAGGTATCTGCTTATCTTCCCCGCATAATCGTAAGGAAGTTTTACTCCTATGAGGCAAGTGAAAAACTGCTCGATCTCCTCCTGACTTAGAGTGAAGCACGCGGGAGGCAAGTCATTTCTGATCTTCTTGGCCTTTTTGCCTTTGCGACGACTTTCTGTGTCCTTCGCATCATCATCATCATCATCATCATCATCATCATCATCATCATTAGCGTGAAGCTCCTCCCTGATGCCCATTGATTTCAAGTCTGCCCTTGCCTTCGGCCCATCTTTGGTCCTCTCTGGCATGTTGAGCAGGGTACCAAGAAGACTCGCGCACACGTTCTTCGTGATATGCATGATATCAAGGCTGTGAGGCACATGGAGGATCTTCCAATACGACAAGTCCCAGAAAACAGACCTCATTTTCCATACCTTCAGCAGTGGCTCTGTCGCCTTTCGCATCTTTCCTGGCTCTGGCGCCTTTCCCGGTGGTGGGCACTCTTTCCAATTTTTCAACAGCTCGTCTATTTCCTTGCCGCTCCTCATACGAGGGCGTCTTTGTGGTTCGGTTTCACTATCGAACAGATCCTTGCGTTTTCTCCATGAGTCATCATCGCGAAGCCACCTTCGATGTCCCATGAACACGGTTTTCGAAGACCCGGGATCTCTATCTAGCTGGTGATATGTTGTGTCATCCATGCACCTGACGCATCCAGAAAATCCATGGACCACCTGCCCCGCGACATATCCGTAACCGAGATAGTCGTGCATCGTCGTGAGCAGTGCGGCTCTCATAGGGAAATATTCTTTGTTTGCAGCGTCTCACGTATTGGCTGGCATTTTCCACAGTGTGTCTAGCTCCTCTTTCAGCAGCCCCAGATACAGATTGATGTTGTTCCCTGGTTGTTTCGGCCCTTCAATTAGCATACTCATGTGAATGTACTTCCTCTTCATGCACAACCAGGGGGAAGGTTTTACATCCACACAAACACAGGCCATGTGCTATGTGTGCTACTCTGGCTGCCAAACGGATTGACTCCATCGGTGCTCGCGCCCAGCACGATGTTCCTTGGATCGTCCCCAAATTCTGGGTGTTCAAAGTTCAACGCTTGCCACTGGCTCGCATCCTTAGGGTGACTCATCATCTTGTCTTTTTATTTATCTCCGGATCATTTTCGTTATCTTCTCGCATCTTCTCCTCCCTATCCGCGTGCCAATGCAGGAGCTTTGCTACCTTAGGGTCTGCGAAATACCACTGCAGACGAGGAGTGATCGTAAAGTACCACACCACTTTTCGAGGAGATTTCTTCCTCTTCTTGTACTGAGTGACGCCGCACACCGGACATATGGTAGACTCCGCGCGCTCGTCCCGATAAATGATGAAATTGTTCATGCACACATGGTATTTCATGTGCGGTAAATCCAGAGGACACACGATTTTCTTTCCCTCCTCGAAACTGGTCGCGCACTTGTTCCCCTTGGGAAGATGTTCGTGCCAGAACGACATGTTCTCGTTGAAGCATGTGTCGGTCATTTTGTGTTTTACCTTCATCTCCAGAGCCATGAGTAACCGCGTCCTTCATACAATGGAGTAACCGCGTCTATCTCCAGTTGATCTAGCTTGGCTTTTTCTCGGGTGACAGCTCTTGCGTTATCCGTCTGCTTGAGAAGCAGCGCTTGAATATGAGGGTCCTGCACCCAGCCCATCTATGGTCCATCGTCGTCTGCTCCGGCATCTTCATCTTCATGATCATGCCCTTCGTCTGCTCCGGCATCTTCCTCATCATCATGCACGGCATCTTCTACAAGATGACTATGTACTGCATCTACTTCATTATCATGTCCTGGAGATTCTTCGTCTTCTCGCCCGCCCTCGCCACGGTTGTCTTGCTGCCCTTCCTCATTTCTTGCCCGCCCCCCATGGACGACTTCATAATCATCTTCATCACCTTGCCACCGATAGCCATCCATGAAACCATGCAAGAGCAGGTGGTCCCGCATCTGTACGGAATCCGGGTCCATAAGGGTCTTCATCTTGCATCTTCGACACGGACATCTTATCTCCGTCTCGTTCTTTTGAAGCATCTCATCCTTTGCAGAGCTCAAAAACCTATTCATGATGCCTTCGGTCATCGTGCGGACCATGGTCGCCTGCGGGGTAGAGCAAAACGATATTTTCGAACCAAAATTTTTTTTTGGCATGACTTTGCCTAAAAATAGGACCAAAAAGAATGCATAGTGCCAAATTCTCGCCGAAACGGAAATGAATCAACATTCCGGCAACATATTGGCAACTATCGCATTTTAAATACCGGTACCTGCAAACACAAACATATGCAACACCACAAACATACGTAGATCTAGGCCATAAAAAGTGCATGTGCACGTTGTTGGAGGGAGAAAAAAGTAGATCTACAACATAAAGAAAGCTTTTCCCTTACTTACCTATCAAAAAAGGAAATTTAACCACTTAATTTGGGTGAATCTATGGTGCAAATGAGGTGAGGAGGAGGAGACACCCGAGACAAGCTTGCAGGAGGAGGTGGAGAGAATACAGTGGGGAAAGTGAGTGTGGTAGGTGGCTGTCCAAAATACCTAGCTCCTCTCAGATTACCAATAGCGCACAATCTAACAATGCGCCATTAGTAACCCTGGTTACTAATGGCGCACCTGTTATGTGGTGCACCATTACTAGTTTTGCAAAAAAAAATTAAAAAAAATTGTTAGTAGTGGCGCACCGTGGTTGTGGTGCGCTATTACTAGTTTGAACTAGTAATGGCACACTGTACCCTGATGCGCCATTACTAGTTTAAAAAAAAGTAAAAAAAAATGTTAGTAGTGACGCACAGAGTGTGTGGTACGTCATTACTAGTTTTGGAAAAAAAAATTGTTAATAGTGGCGCACCGTGGGTGTGGTGCGTTACTGCTATATAGCAGTGACGCATCACATATATAGTGCGCCATTAATATGCATATTAGTTATAGTCATTTTCCTAGTAGTGCATGGATGATGGGGCAATGGCCCTGGATGGTGGACTTAGTGGATGGCTCTCCGGCGAGCAACATTGACACGGGTGTGGTGGCGTGCTTCAGACATGTGGGTGGTGGAGTGTGTGGTTGTCGATGGTAATGGAAAATTATCGCCTCGGTGCCGACCTAGCCCTAATCTGGATCTAGAGTTCATGTCTCGTCGCGGTGATCCCCTGTCAAGGTGGGTTTTTGGTATGTTTCCATGGCATGATGGTTATCAGTTGGGGAGGCCAATCTGCTATGCTTCTACTCGACAGCATTCTAGAGACATTTGTCTAGTGCACTTAGGTGTATTTTTTGTACGAAGCCTTGTTTACACGAAGTTTCTTGGAAATATCGCTTCTTGCTCTCAAATATTTATGTTTTTTAAGCTAGCAATAGTAGGAGAGGTTCCTACAAATATTTAGGTGTTAAGAGCAACTCCAATATCTCCTGTAGCCCTAAAATC
The DNA here is from genome assembly GCF_002162155.2 of Triticum dicoccoides. Classification (NCBI taxonomy): domain Eukaryota; kingdom Viridiplantae; phylum Streptophyta; class Magnoliopsida; order Poales; family Poaceae; genus Triticum; species Triticum dicoccoides. Next base: position 560,027,181 of record NC_041389.1, read on the forward strand.
TACCGTTTGTGGGAAGTTATAATAATAAAAAAACCACCAACAGTTCCCGTAAATCCCATTTTTTTTACAAGATCCCGTGTAATCACCTTCTCCATCCTGCTAGTTTACGAGAAGATGACCTTTCCGTATAATTTTAGTGGTCAGATAATCCTGGGAAACTTCATGAGCAGAACACTCGATGAGGCCCAAACTGCTGCAGGCCCTACGTCCCGCCGTCGCCGCATCAACAGCCGCCACCCATGCCCTGCCATCGCCGCAGGTCCGCCGCCAAGCTCCACCGCTCCCGTGCGCTGGTGCGCAGCTGCCGCTCGCCGTCACGCCTCTGTCACTGACATGCGGGCCCTATATTTTTAGCTAGAGTTTAAAATTGAAATTAAAAGAAACAAGAACTGATAAAATTGACAATCAGAAAACTTCCTACAAAACGACTTTTACGGGGTGTTTTTTTAAGGGAGCTGTTGGGGTTGCCCTAATGCCAAGTGATTTCTTATTCCACCATTCTACAATGAATTCTTTCACCTAGCTACTTTCACAATTGGTATACCATGTGGCTTGTATTAATGTACAATTGGTATAGCATGTTGGTTGGGTGCAGTATCTCGACCTACCTTTTTTTTGGTCAGATACAACAATAACAGCATGTAAATATGGATGGTCTCTAGTGTGTTTAGGTATTATTTTATTACAATGCCTCATGCAAGAGGGTGAATAATTTGGTGGGACGTACTCACGCACACATGACATGTCTTTATAAGAAGCCTAGTTGTGCATCATTATGTCCTGAAAAATTGACAAACTATTAGTGAATCATTATGTCGTGAAAAATTGAAAAATTGACAAACTATTAGTGCCAACAACAAATAAATTTGTGGTTGGATGGTTAGAGGGACAGTGGTATCCCCAGCCTAGCAGGGTTCAAGTCCCGGCGCTCGCACTATTCCTGATTTTATTTCAAGATTTTTGGCGATGCGCTTTCAGTGGGAGGAGATGTTCCCGTCGACGACGAGGCGCCTACGGTGACTTCGTCAATTTCAAGATGACTTGCCGGCTCGGTTTCTCGGAGGTGCTCATATGGGTAGGATGTGCGTGTGTGTGTTCATAGGGGTGAGTGTATGTGCGTATGTATGAGCGCTTGCGTTTGTGTTGATGTTAAAAAAACAACAACAAAGAAACCTTGTTTTCATGAAAATTAAAACGTAAATTGTGGGCATGTGAAGTGTCAGGAAATTAGCAATGAATCCCGTTACAATTGGGCTTACGAAGGTCATTGTTCCCACTCCATCGCTGTCGCCGTTTATGCACCCACTCCCATCATGGAGAACGCCGGAGTAGTTGTTCATTCTATTACCGTTCATCGCATGTATAAAAAGTAAAATAAAACAATTTGTGTTGCCAATTACGCTCTCGTGCTTCGTGTGCATGTATGTTGCAAATCGACTTTTCTAGTTTTATTTTTGGTGTTTCTTATGATCACTTTTGGAGTTTTTATTGCAAATGTTTTAATTTTACTTCTTTTTGTAATACATGTATATTTTGAGAAGACAAAAATGTTAAATACGCAAAAATTCTATTTGAAAGTTATGAAGTGTTTTTTTCTTCAAGATTTCAATATTCCGCGCATGGCATATTTTGTGATACTGCGGTGACATTGTTGGTAGTTATCATCTGCATTTTATTTTGTACACATATAGAAATCTTACAGGCCGAATTACAAATTTCAAAAACAGGTACACCATATATTTGCTTAATCTCTAAAACTGGGTTGCGGATATTGTTTTTGTTAAAAGGGAAAGAGAGGAAGAGAGGGAGGATTGGTGGGATAGTTGATATTATTGCTCGAGCCTCATGGGCATATATATAGGAGTACAATAACCAACTTGGAGTACAAGACAAGGCAGGACCAAATCCTAGCCTATCATGTACTTCCTAATAATCATATACTCAACATCCCCTCGCAGTCACAACGGTAGCGACGCAAACATTGAGACTGGAGTATAATTCGAAGGCAAGCCGACGGATACTCCCCCTCCCCCCACAGTCGTAACAGTCGACGCATTGCGGAAGGCGTGACTGAAGTGAAAACCGACGAGGTTGCTCAAACAGGGCGGTAGTCCTCTGTGCCATTGTCGAGGTAACCGAGAGCGTATGGTGGTGTAGCCATGGTCGAGGTAGCCATGCAAAGGACGCCGTGGTCGATGTCGAGTCGGGGTAGCTGGTGTCGAGGAAGTCGCCATGGAGCCGCGGGCGCAAGGAGGCACTGAGTTAGTCATGGGCATAGTGGTGTTGAAGTAGTGGTGCGCTGGGAAGAAGACGATGTTGACGAGGCGTAGCACCGGGTTTGCCAAACACAGGGACACGTCGGTGTTGCCAGCACCGGGCATGTGTAGACGGACAAAGACAAAGTTCACGAAGCGCCGACCAGGCTTACCAGGCCCAGTGACACGTTGTGAATGATGGCACGCATCAGTGTTGCCAGCACTTGGCATGCGCAGACGAGGACCTGCACGAGTTGTACGCCATGTCGAGGAGTCAGAGGGCCAGCAGAGAAGAAGACTCGACAACGGCTGTGGCGCCAATCGACTTGGGTCCGATGTCACCAACGATGGTAAGAGTAGACGAAGTGGTCGGGGTAGATGACGGCGACGCTAGCGATGGGCTGGTGCTTGGACGAAGATGAAGGGGGTGGACGGGCTGAGGCGGTTGCTACTTCGGAGGTAGCAGCGGTGGCAGCCGAAGAAGAGCAGCGGCGACGGCCTAATGGCAGCGGCGGTGGCTAGGTTAGGAGCACGGCGGCGATGCTCGAAGTAGGCGAGGAAGCCGACAGCTTGACAAAGACCGGCGCGGACAGTGGCATTCCTGCGCCAAGGGAGGCGGTGCGGCGCGTACCACGGAAGGTCGACGCTTGGGGACGACGGGGGACCGCGGGCCGCGGCACTATGGGCCGAAGGGGCGACGCTGCGGCGGCGGGCTGGTCGGGGCGACGGCTGAAGACCTCGGGGCGGTAGCAGGGACCGCTGGCCACGGCGCGATGACCCAATGGGGTGGCGCAGCGGCGGAGGGTGGGTTTGTGCAACCGCAGTGATGCCCTCGACCGGCGGCGTGGATCACGTGCCACGCTCGCTTCGGCCCGACGGGGCGACGCAGTGGCGGTGCGAGGGTCAGCGCAGCCACGGGGATGGCCTAGAGCGGACGCCTCGGAGCGGCGGTGGACCGCAACCCGCGACACTACGACCCGAATGGGTGATGCAGCAGTGACGCAGATCGTCCAGTCGCGGTGGTGAGCCACTGGCCAGGGACGATGACCCGACGGGAGGCAGCGTGGACCGTGTACCGCGACACATCAACCCTAAGGGGCGACGCAAAGGCAGTGGCGTCTACGTGAGTAGCCGGAGGGAGGATCTCGGGGCGGCGGTGTGGACCGTAGGCCGCGGCGCGACAGCCCCAAGGGGCGTCGGTGGGAGCGGCGCTCAAGTCGGAAGCAACCGACGGGAAGACCTCGGGGCGGAGACACAGCGGTTCGAAGGGACAACGTGACGGCAACCTGTAGCTCGATCGGCGGTAGGTGCGTGCTAGGGGACGTGCTTGGAGAAGATAGACGCGTGAGCGGTTGATCAGACCGACGGCAGCGCCATGGCGGGGACGACGCGCAGATCGGAGTCGATGGCAACATTGTCGATGATGTCCCGGATGATGGCGACGAAGACGGACCATCAATGGAGATCGTGTGGACGAGCGGCCGACAGCGACGCATGAAGGCGTCCCGTGGGTTGATAACGAAGAGGACGATTTAGTCGATGCCGAAGTTGGAGTAGAGGCATGAATTTCGACGGCAGCGGCGGGCGACGCAAACCGATCTTAGATCGAAAAACCAAAAGTAAACTCCGATCAAAGCGACCGACG
>NC_041389.1:560031352-560060765 GCF_002162155.2 Triticum dicoccoides
AGAGAGAAACGCGAGCAAGGGCTTGGAAAAAAGACTCTCTAGGGATGCCGGTCAACATGACCGGCGGATGAACCCTAGGCACGGGCGGCGCGGCCCCCGACGGTGGTCATGGAGGCCGACAGCCCTGGGGGCGGCGCGCGGGTGCGGAAGTGGCGGCTAGGGATGGTGAAAGAGTGACCAGCAGAAACACACCCTTATGCCCACGCGACCACGCCTCGTCTTGGCTACCCTGCAGAGGACCAATAGAGGATTGCGGATACTCGAAGATCTTGACGAGTGCATTCGACCCGTTAGTGGGAAGAGTGGCATCTCGGGCTGAACCCTGGCGAGGACGGTTTACCTCCAAAGGGAGCAAATTGATCCTTATTAGTTCGAACCTTGCAAGCCTCCCCATGTTCATGATGGGGATGTATATTCTTCCGGAGGTTGTCCATAGTGCCCTCGATAAGGAACTCGCTAGGTTCTTTTGGCAGGCGGCCAATGGCCGCAGAAAATACCACATGGTAAAGTGGGCAGATATTTGCATGCCTAAAGACCTGGGTGGAATAGGCATCATTGCCTCCCGTCGCATGAACATGGTGCTCATGCTGAGATGGGTATGGAGGATCCTACACGGCGAGGGAGGACTATGGCTATAGCTCATTCAGGCGAAATACCTTAGGGGAGAACCGCTCTTGGCATGCACCCGGACGGATGGCTCACAATTCTGGCGAGCCATCCAAAGGATTAAGGAGGACATCCGCTTAGGGATCTCCTTCTCCTTAGGGAATGGGAAAGGGATCCAATTCTGGTTGGATCCCTGGCTGGGTATGGAGCCATTACGCGTCTCCTTCCCTGGCCTACTCTCGATATGTGTAGACCCGTCTGTCTTTGTGGCCACGACCTTCCAAGCTGGACAGTGGAACCTCGGGTTTCGTCTCACCTTCGGACAAGCCGAGAGTAACGACTGGACTAGACTGCGGGCCGCCCTGCCACTCGTGCTTCCGGAATATCTGGACATGGTATCCTGGCGGCCGACGCCGACGGTGGAGTTATCAGTGAGCACGGCATACCATTCCCTTTGCCCGCCTCCAACTACTCCCTGGTTTTCCCCTCTATGGAAAGCCCCCGTTCCTTTAAAGATTAAGATTTTTGTCTGGCAACTTCTACCGGATCGTCTCCCCTCGGGGACGAAGGTACTTAAGCGGCACGGACCTGGTGATGGTTTATGCCCTCTTTGTGCGGTACCTGAGACCGGGACCCATATCCTCTTCTTGTGTACGGTAGCGAGGGTACTTTGGACATATGTCCGCGAGGCGTTGAGGCCTGACTGGGAGGCCCTAAATCTTGCGGACTTTCTCCAGCTTAGGGCTTTACAGCCGTCACGGCATCGCCGCCTATTTTGGCTTATTTTTGCGGCGATGTCGTGGACTCTTTGGACGACTAGGAATAAGATGGTGATCGAGAAGGTTTTCCCGAATAAGGCATCTAACTCCCCTTCAAATTCCTTGCTTTCTTGCAGCACTGCACCCACTCTCGAGGCAACGTGATCGCGATCAACTTGGCCTCATGATGGATGCGCTTCTGGCTTCGGCTCGTCGACTATCGTCCCCATAGTGCCGGCTTCGCGGCTGCCACTAGGTGGCTCTTTTTTTATTTCTTTTATGCTTTCTTAGGCTTGATTGTGCTGTGGCCCCAGCCGTTTTCTGTTGGGTGTTGTTCGAACTTGGATTGTATGGACTGTTGCTTTATTTATAAAGCGGGGCAAAATCCTATTTCGAGAGGTGCCTTGAGTCGCCCATCCAAAAAGATGGGAATCCTTGATCGATGAAGGCAGTTGGGCGGGGATGATCTCCTAGAGGTGCAGGCCGTCGAATCCCTGTATCTTTACCATGGTGTTGATGAAAAATTTCACGGCCACAGTGAAAAATTTCCCGCACCTCTTAGCGCCGAGATGGCAGCTGGAGGCGAGGGGACCTAAATTTCACAGATGACGGCGGCAGCGGCGGCGGGCACAAAAAAACCTCCCTTGTGCATGCATTACTTAAGCATCGATCCACACAGATGTTTTGTATATGCGCTCGACCCATTTTACACGTGTGTCTCTTTTCCGTTTGTTGCATTCCTAAATTGGACATTGCCAGTTTCGGTCTCGTGGGGCTCGTATGCGCGTGGACTGTTATTTGCCTATATTCTTGCACTATTATTAATTTTCCGTGTTGTTATTTCTTCCATGTGCAATCTTTTCTTTTCCAATTATTTCATATTTTAAGTATTCTTTTTATGAACACTTTCGTTTTACTTTATGTTTTTACTGGTTAGAGCCTACCTACCCAGGTGGTAAACATGCATGCTCAGCAAAACCTGCCATCACAAAATCCAAATTGTAATTTCTTACAGTCTGCAGTTCGTTGAACTAGAGCTCGATGAATTGTCTTGAGTTAGAGTTGCTCTTTATCACTAGAAAAAGTCAAATGAGGGATGAAACTGTCGAAGATAGGGTGTTGGCAACGCAAATTTCTGATCTAGAATTCACACATCCTCGTGTATAGATGTTATTTATTAAAATGAATAAAAAATAAGCATTCTGATTTTATTACTGCATACCTAGCTCAAGTTCTTCTTTAGTAAGTCGAGCAAAGATTTTGCCTTCGGTTACTTCATGATTCCACCATCTGAAATGATGAACAATTCCTATCATAAGTAATGATTGTAATTTCACAGGCAAATGAGACTATATACTAAAAAAAATCAAACTTTTAGTTGTTGACTCCAAACATTTTTTGTCGTGTGTTCATTCACCTTAAGGAATGTGGCGACCAAATTTTGGTCGTTTTTGTTGCAAAAGTTAGTGACTACATTCAACTTTTGACAGCAGCCGTCCCCAAGGTTCCAAGGTGAGTCCATTGGTGCTCCCAATGCAAAACTCTTGTCTTTCATCCAGGAAAAAAAATAGAAGGATAAAGAGATAGAAGGAGACATGAAAAATATTCACCTCATTACCTCTTGGCCTTCAAGTATTCGCCCTCAGGTAGTCTAGTTCTTTACACGTAGACATATGGCTCCCATATATATTATTTCTTCCTTCAATTTTGTGCGCAAATTAGTTCTTGCTCTCTGCACGCGCGCCTCTCTCTCTCTCTCTCTCTCTCTCTGTGTGTGTGTGTGTGTGTGCGTGTGTGTGTATGTGTAGGCGAGCGCGCGCACGTGCGTGCGTGCGTGCGCGTGTGTTTGTGTGTGCTGATATGTGCTATGTCTTCTGAATCAGTCAGGCAATTGACTCAGTGAGATATCTCGGAGTCATGAGGTGATTTCATCCAATCCTAACTCCCAATGAGATCGTGTAGTTTAGGCCTAGTGTGTGGTGGAAGAAGTCAATTTCGTTTGGTTGTACTCATTCATGTTCAAGTCTGCAAAGTTTGTTCATAATAAACTTTGGGGTTGGTGTGAACACTAAGGAATATTTTCAGGAGATCCATGGAGCTGGTGCTGTAATGAATATGATAATTTAGTGCTTTACATTGCATGTTTGTAGTCAACTTTTTATCTCGGTAGTAATCTGTACAGAGTTATTAGGTTTAAAAAAATTCATCCAAATTGGGTGGAGTGGTTTGTGTTAAGTTTTTTACACAAAGTCTATTGCAAATACTCTTCTTGATATCAAATACTCCCCCCAATCCATAATAAGTGTCATGGTTTAGTCCAAATTTGAACTAAAACAATGACAGTTGTTATGGAACAGAGGGAGTATTAAATTACTCATACTAAGTGGAGTATTTTTTGCATCATTTTACAACCAACTTTCTACCCACTTCCGCAATTGGCAGAACATGTGGTTTGCATATGCAATATTAGCATTGCATTTTTTGTTGGCTGTAGTATCTCCATGAAACTTTTTAGAATATAACATAGATAGCATGTTAACATGGTTGATGACTTGTGCTTTAGTTATTTACTAGAAGGGTTGGGCGTGCTTTGCTGTACCTTTGGTGTTGTTGAGATTCTTAAAAAAAATACTCATTTTCTTTTAAAATAAAAGGTGTATTACTTTTTTGAAAAGTTCAACCACTTTAATTTGATCAAATTTATGAAGAAATATATCAAAATTTGTCATATCAAATTGGTGTTATTGTTGGGGAACGTAGCAGAAATTCAAAAAATTTTCCTACGAATCACCAAGATCTATCTATGGAGAGACCAGCAACGAGTAGAAAGGAGAGTGCATCTACATACCCTTGTAGATCGCTAAGCGGAAGCGTTCAAGTGAACGGGGTTGATGGAGTCGTACTCGTCGTGATTCAGATCACCGATGATCAAGTGCCGAACGGACGGCACCTCCGCGTTCAACACACGTACAGCTCGGTGACGTCTCCCACGCCTTGATCCAGCAAGGAGAGAGGGAGAGGTTGAGGAAGACTCCATCCAGCAGCAGCACAACGGCGTGGTGGTGATGGAGGAGCGTGGCAATCCTGCAGGGCTTCACCGAGCACCTACGGGAGAGGAGGAGGTGTCACGGGAGGGAGGGAGGCGCCAAGGGCTCAGGTATGGATGCCCTCCCTCCCCTCCACTATATATAGGGGCAGGGGAGAGGGGGAAGGCGCAGCCTTGCCCCCTACTCCAAGCAAGGGGTGCGGCTAAGGAGGGGGGAGGAGTCCATCCTCCCTAAGGCACCTCGGAGGTGCCTTCCCCCTTTAGGACTCTTCCCTCTCCAAGTTTCCTTGCGCATGGGCCTCTTGGGGCTGGTGCCCTTGGCCCATGTAGGCCAAGGCGCACCCCCTACAGCCCATGTGGCCCCCCGGGGCAGGTGGCCCCACCCGGTGGGCCCCCGGGACCCTTCCGGTGGTCCCGGTACAATACCGATGACCCCGAAACTTGTCCCGATGGCCGAAACAGGACTTCCTATATATAAATCTTTACCTCCGGACCATTCCGGAACTCCTCGTGACGTCCGGGATCTCATCTGGGACTCCGAACAACATTCGGTAACCACATACAAGCTTCCTTTATAACCCTAGCGTCATCGAACCTTAAGTGTGTAGACCCTACGGGTTCGGGAGACATGCAGACATGACCGAGACGTTCTCCAGTCAATAACCAACAGCGGGATCTGGATACCCATGTTGGCTCCCACATGTTCCACGATGATCTCATCGGATGAACCACGATGTCAAGGACTTAATCAATCCCGTATTCAATTCCCTTTGTCTAGCGGTATTTTACTTGCCCGAGATTCGATCGTCGGTATCCAATACCTTGTTCAATCTCGTTATCGGCAAGTCACTTTACTCGTTCCGTAACACATCATCCCGTGATCAAATCCTTGGTCACATTGCGCATATGATGATGTCCTACCGAGTGGGCCCAGAGATACCTCTCCGTTTACACGGAGTGACAAATCCCAGTCTCGATCCGCATAAAACAATAGATACTTTCGGAGATACCTGTAGTGCACCTTTATAGTCACCCAGTTACGTTGTGACGTTTGATACAACCAAAGCACTCCTACGGTATCCAGGAGTTATACAATCTCATGGTCAAAGGAAGAGATACTTGACATTCGCAAAGCTCTAGCAAATGAACTACTCGATCTTTTGTGCTAGTCTTAGGATTGGGTCTTGTCCATCACATCATTCTCCTAATGATGTGATCCCGTTATCAACGACATCCAATGTCCATAGCCAGGAAACCATGACTATCTGTTGATCACAACGAGCTAGTCAACTAGAGGCTCACTAGGGACATATTGTGGTCTATATATTCACACGTGTATTACGATTTCCGGATAATACAGTTATAGCATGAATAAAAGACAATTATCATGAACAAGGAAATATAATAATAATACTTTTATTATTGCCTCTAGGGCATATTTCCAACAGTCTCCCACTTGCACTAGAGTCAATAATCTAGTTCACATCGCCATGTGATTAACACTCACAGGTCACATCGCCATGTGACTAATACCCAAGAGTTTACTAGAGTCAGTAGTCTAGTTCACATCACTATGTGATTAACACTCAATGAGTTTTATGTTTGATCATGTTTCTTGTGAGAGAGGTTTTAGTCAACGGGTCTGAACCTTTCAGATCCGTGTGTGCTTTACAAATCTCTATGTCATCTCCTAGATGCAGCTACCACGCTCTATTTGGACCTATTCCAAATAACTGTTCTACTTGGAGCTATTCTAAATTATTGCTCCATTATATGTATCCGGTCTCTCTACTTAGAGCTATCCGGATAGGTGTCAAGCTTGCATCGTCGTAACCTTTACGACGAACTCTTTATCACCTCCATAACCGAGAAAATTCCTTAGTCCACTAGTTACTAAGGATAACTTTGACCGCTGTCCTGTGATCCATTCTTGGATCACTCTTGTACCCCTTGACTGACTCATGGCAAGGCACACTTCAGGTGCGGTACACAGCATAGCATACTGAAGAGCCTACGTCTTAAGCATAGGGGACGACCTTCGTCCTTTCTCTCTATTCTGCCGTGGTCGAGCTTTAAGTCTTAACTTTGTACCTTACAACTCAGGCAAGAACTCCTTCTTTGACTGGTCTATCTTGAACACCTTCAAGATCACGTCAAGGTATGTGCTCATTTGAAAGTATTATTAAGCATTTTGATCTATCCTTATAGATCTTGATGCTCAATGTTCAAGTAGCTTAATCCAGGTTTTCTATTGAAAAACACCTTTCAAATAACCCTATATGCTTTCTAGAAATTCTACATCATTTCTGATCAACATATACTCATCAGAAATTCTATAGTGCTCCCACTCACTTCTTTGGAAATACAAGTTTCTCATAAACTTTGTACAAACCCAAAATCTTTGATCATCATCAAAGCATACATTCCAACTCCGAGATGCTCACTCCAGTCCTTAGAAGGATTGCTGGAGCTTTGCATACTTATTAGCATCTTTCGGGATTGACAAAACCTTCCGGTTGTATCACATACAACCTTTCCTCATTAAAATCGTCGAGGAAACAATGTTTTGACATCCTATCTGCAAGATTTCATAAATAATGCAGTAATCGCTAATATAATTCCAACAGACTCTTAGCATCGCTACGAGTGAGAAGATCTCATCGTAGTCAACTCCTTGAACTTGTCGGAAAACATCTTAATGACAAGTCGAGCTTTCTTAATGGTGACATTTACCATCATTGTCCGTCTTCCTTTTGAAATCCATCTGTACTCATTAGCCTTACGACCATCGAGCCGTTCTGCCAAAGTCTACACTTTGTTTTCATACATGGATCCTCTCTCGGATTTTATGGCCTCAAGCCATTTATCGGAATCCGGGCCCACCATCGCTTCTCCATAGCTCGTAAGTTCATTGTTATCCAGCAACATGACTTCCAAGACAGGATTGCGTACCACTCTGAAGTAGTACGCATCCTTGTCATCCTACGAGGTTTGGGAGTGACTTGATCCGAAGTTTCATGATCAATATCACAAGCTTCCACTTCAATTGGTGTAGGTGCCACAGGAACAACTCCCTGTGCCCTGTCACACACTAGTTGAAGAGACGGTTCAGTAACCTCATCAAGTCTCCACCATCCTCCCACTCAATTCTTTCGAGAGAAACTTTTCCTCGAGAAAGGACCCGATTCTAGAAACAATCCATATTGCTTTCGGATCTGAATTAGGAGGTATACCCAACTGTTTTTGGGTTTCCTATGAAGATGCATTTTATCCGCTTTGGGTTCGAGCTTATCAACCTGAAACTTTTTCATATAAGCGTCGCAGCCCCAAACTTTTAAGAAACGACAACTTAGGTTTCTCTAAACCATAATTCATACGGTGTCATCTCAACGGAATTACGTGGTGCCCTATTTAAAGTGAATGTGGTTGTCTCTAATGCCTAACCCATGAACGATAGTGGTAATTCGATAAGAGACATCATGGTACGCACCATATCCAATAGGGTGCAACTATGATGTTCGGACACACCATCACACTATGGTGTTCCAGGCGGTATTAATTGTGAAACATTTTCCACAATGTCTTAATTGTGTGCCAAAACTCGTAACTCAGATATTCATCTCTATGATCATATCATAGACATTCTATCATCTTGTCACGAAGATCTTAAACTTCACTCTGAAATTACTTGAACCATTCAATAATTCAGACTTGTATTTCATCAAGTAAATATTCTCAACATCTACTCGAATCATCTGTGAAGTAAGAACATAATGATATTCACTGCATGCCTCAGCACTCATTGGACTCCACACATCAAAATGCGTTGCTTCCAACAAGTTGCTATCTTGTTCCATTTTACTGAAACCGAGGCTTTTCAGTCATCTTGCCTATGTGATATGATTTGCATATCTCAAGTGATTCAAAATCAAGTGAGTCTAAACGATCCATCTGCATGGAGTTTCTTCATGCATATACACCAATAGACATGGTTCGCATGTCTCAAACTTTTCAAAAACGAGTGAGTCCAAAGATCCATCAACATGGAGCTTCTTCATGCATTTTATACCATTATGACTTACATGGCAGTGCCACAAGTAAGTGGTACTATCATTACTATCTTATATCTTTTGGCATGAAAATGTGTATCACTACGATCGAGATTCAATAAACCATTCCTTTAGGTGCATGACCATCGAAGGTATTATTCAAATAAATAGAGTAACCATTATTCTCCTTCAATGAATAACCGTATTGCGATAGACATAATCCAATCATGTCTATGCTCAACGCAAACACCAAATGATAATTATTCTGGTTTAATACTAATCTTGATGGTAGAGGGAGCGTGCGATGTTTGATCACATCAAACTTGGAAACACTTCCAACACATATCGTCAGCTCACCTTTAGCTAGTCTCCGTTTTATTCCGTAGCTTTTATTTCGAGTTACTAACACTTAGCAACCGAACCGGTATCTAATACCCTGGTGCTACTAGGAGTACTAGTAAAGTACACATTAACATAATGTATATCCAATATACTTCTATCGACCTTGCCAGCCTTCTCATCTACCAAGTATCTAGGGTAATGCTGCTCCAGTGGTTGTTCCCCTTATTACAGAAGCACTTAGTCTCGGGTTTGGGTTCAACCTTGGGTTTCTTCACTTGAGCAGCAGCTGAATTGCCGTTTCATGAAGTATCCCTTTGTTCCCTTGCCCTTCTTGAAACTAGTGGTTTCACCAACCATCAACAATTGATGCTCCTTCTTGATTTCTAATTTCGCGGTGTCAAACATCGTGAATACCTCAAGGATCATCTTATCTATCCCTGATATGTTATAGTTCATCACGAAGCTCTAGCAGCTTGGTGGCAATGACTTTGGAGAAACATCACTATCTCATTTGGAAGATCAACTCCCACTCGATTCAAGTGATTGTTGCACTCAGACAATCTGAGCACAAGCTCAACAATTGAGCTTCTCTCCTTAGTTTGCAGGCTAAGAAAATCGTCGGAGGTCTTATACCTCTTGACGTGGGCACGAGCCTGAAATCCTAATTTCAGCCCTCGAAACATCTCATATGTTCCGCGACGTTTCGAAAACGTCTTTGGTGCCTCTACTTAAACCATTTAACTGAACTATCACGTAGTTATCAAAACGTGTATGTTCGATGTTCGAAACATCCACAAACGACGTTTGGGGTTCAGCACACTAAGCGGTGCATTAAGGACATAAGCTTTCTACTGATCGCATAATCGCTACTATCAACTTTCAACTATATTTTCTCTAGGAACATATCTAAACAGTAGAACTATAGCGCGAGCTACGACATAATTTGCAAAAGGTCTTTTGACTATGTTCAGGATAATTAAGTTCATCTTATGAACTCCCACTCAGATAGACATCCCTCTAGTCATCTAAGTGATTACATGATCCGAGTCAAACTAGGCCGTGTCCGATCATCACGTGAGACGGACTAGTCATCATCGGTGAACATCTTCATGTTGATCGTATCTTCTATACGACTCATGCTCGACCTTTCGGTCTCCGTGTTCCGAGGCCATGTCTGTACATGCTAGGCTCGTCAAGTTAACCCTAAGTGTTTTCGCTGTGTAAAACTGTCTTACACCCGTTGTATGTGAACGTAAGAATCTATCACACCCGATCATCACGTGGTGCTTCGAAACGACGAACTGTAGCAACGGTGCACAGTTAGGGGAGAACACTTCTTGAAATTTTAATGAGGGATCATCTTATTTACTACCGTCGTTCTAAGCAAATAAGATGTATAAACATGATAAAAATCACATGCAATCAAATAAGAGTAGTGACATGATATGGCCAATATCATATAGCTCCTTTGATCTTTATCTTCGGGGCTCCATGATCATCTTGTCACCGGCATGACACCATGATCTCCATCATCATGATCTCCATCATCGTGTCTTCATGAAGTTGTCACGCCAACGACTACTTCTACTTCTATGGCTAACGCGTTTAGCAATAAAGTAAAGTAATTTACATGGCGTTCTTCAATGACACGCAGGTCATACAAAAAATAAAGACAACTCCTATGGCTCCTGCCGGTTGTCATACTCATCGACATGCAAGTCGTGAATCCTATTACAAGAACATGATCAATCTCATACATCACATATATCATTCATCACATCCTTTTGGCCATATCACATCACAAAGCATACCCTGCAAAAACAAGTTAGACGTCCTCTAATTGTTGTTGCATGTTTTACGTGGCTGCTATGGGTTTCTAGCAAGAACGTTTCTTACCTACGCAAGACCACAACGTGATATGCCAATTGCTATTTACCCTTCATAAGGACCCTTTTCATCGAATCCGTTCCGACTAAAGTGGGAGAGACTGGCACCCGCTAGCCACCTTATGCACCAAGTGCATGTCAATCGGTGGAACCTGTCTCACGTAATAGTACGTGTAAGGTCGGTCCGGGCCGCTTCATCCCACGATGCCGTCGAAACAAGATTGGACTAGTAACGGTAAGCATATTGAACAACATCTACGCCCACAACTACTTTGTGTTCTACTCGTGCAAAGAATCTACGCAATAGACCTAGCTCATGATGCCACTGTTGGGGAACGTAGCAGAAATTCAAAAAAATTTCCTACGAATCACCAAGATCTATCTATGGAGAGACCAGCAACGAGTAGAAAGGAGAGTGCATCTACATACCCTTGTAGATCGCTAAGCGGAAGCGTTCAAGTGAACGGGGTTGATGGAGTCGTACTCGTCGTGATTCAGATCACCGATGATCAAGTGCCGAACGGACGGCACCTCCGCGTTCAACACACGTACAGCTCGGTGACGTCTCCCACACCTTGATCCAGCAAGGAGAGAGGGAGAGGTTGAGGAAGACTCCATCCAGCAGCAGCACAACGGCGTGGTGGTGATGGAGGAGCGTGGCAATCCTGCAGGGCTTCGCCGAGCACCTACGGGAGAGGAGGAGGTGTCACGGGAGGGAGGGAGGCGCCAAGGGCTCAGGTATGGATGCCCTCCCTCCCCTCCACTATATATAGGGGCAGGGGAGAGGGGGAAGGCGCAGCCTTGCCCCCTACTCCAAGCAAGGGGTGCGGCTAAGGAGGGGGGAGGAGTCCATCCTCCCTAAGGCACCTCGGAGGTGCCTTCCCCCTTTAGGACTCTTCCCTCTCCAAGTTTCCTTGCGCATGGGCCTCTTGGGGCTGGTGCCCTTGGCCCATGTAGGCCAAGGCGCACCCCCTACAGCCCATGTGGCCCCCCGGGGCAGGTGGCCCCACCCGGTGGGCCCCCGGGACCCTTCCGGTGGTCCCGGTACAATACCGATGACCCCGAAACTTGTCCCGATGGCCGAAACAGGACTTCCTATATATAAATCTTTACCTCCGGACCATTCCGGAACTCCTCGTGACATCCGGGATCTCATCCGGGACTCCGAACAACATTCGGTAACCACATACAAGCTTCCTTTATAACCCTAGCGTCATCGAACCTTAAGTGTGTAGACCCTACGGGTTCGGGAGACATGCAGACATGACCGAGACGTTCTCCGGTCAATAACCAACAGCGGGATCTGGATACCCATGTTGGCTCCCACATGTTCCACGATGATCTCATCGGATGAACCACGATGTCAAGGACTTAATCAATCTTGTATTCAATTCCCTTTGTCTAGCGGTATTTTACTTGCCCGAGATTCGATCGTCGGTATCCAATACCTTGTTCAATCTTGTTATCGGCAAGTCACTTTACTCGTTCCGTAACACATCATCCCGTGATCAAATCCTTGGTCACATTGCGCATATGATGATGTCCTACCGAGTGGGCCCAGAGATACCTCTCCGTTTACACGGAGTGACAAATCCCAGTCTCGATCCGCATAAAACAATAGATACTTTCGGAGATACCTGTAGTGCACCTTTATAGTCACCCAGTTACGTTGTGACGTTTGATACACCCAAAGCACTCCTACGGTATCCAGGAGTTATACGATCTCATGGTCAAAGGAAGAGATACTTGACATTCGCAAAGCTCTAGCAAATGAACTACTCAATCTTTTGTGCTAGTCTTAGGATTGGGTCTTGTCCATCACATCATTCTCCTAATGATGTGCTCCCGTTATCAACGACATCCAATGTCCATAGCCAGGAAACCATGACTATCTGTTGATCACAACGAGCTAGTCAACTAGAGGCTCACTAGGGACATATTGTGGTCTATATATTCACACGTGTATTACGATTTCCGGATAATACAGTTATAGCATGAATAAAAGACAATTATCATGAACAAGGAAATATAATAATAATACTTTTATTATTGCCTCTAGGGCATATTTCCAACAGTTATTAGATTCATTATGAAAAAATTCAATAATTTTTTGACTTAATATTGTGGATGTCGATATTTTTTGCTCTAACTTGGTCAAAGTTAAATAAATTTTACTTTTCAAAGAACTAATACCCCTTGTATTTTGCAACTGGTGGAATATTTAGTTTGGTGTATGGGGAGACGATGGAGTATGTTTTATGTTTATTTATAATGCGGTTATTTTGTGGGTCTTTCATGGTATGATTTTGTGTTATGCGCTAATCAACTCATACTTATTTGGGAAAATTTCTGTGTCAGTGGCTACATGTACTATATTAGTGTTGTATTATCATCACATGGCGTCGCTTCTTTTTTCTAGGTGGTAAGACGGTGCACGGGGTTGATATGTTTTTCTATTCGGTTGGTGTTGATTGATTAGAAAAATCAGTGGCTCGATCAAAAACCAAAACCAAATTCAAGCTTGAATATCTCAATCGAATAAAAAAGCTTCAAAATTAGCGAATATGGTGAATTAAAATAATTAAATGGGAGAGCTTCTTGAGAAATTATTGACCCGGTCAAAATCAGGTGACCATTTTAACTGAAGACCTCGATTAGTTGTGAGGATTTAAAAATTAGGAAACATAAGTATATAGTATAGAAGAATTAAATGAGAGCTCTGAGAAATTGTTGACTTGGTCAAAATCGAGTGACCCGATTTCAATTGGACACCTCAATTGGTTGTGAGGCCTTTTACCCCTAGGGAGCTTAGTGATATAGTAGATTCGTTGATATAACTCGTGGTACAGATGAAGAATTCCATGGGGCACAAACAAAATGTCCTATAAGAAGCATTGTTGTGAAGCAATACCTCAAGAGTTCTTGACAAACTATTGTCATGGAAAACTGTTATGCAAACTGTCGGTCTAAGAACTGTCGGCAATTTAGTAACGAGTGGAAAATATGCAAACTGTAGACATGTGCCGCCATTTATGCACCCTCCATTAGCTTGGGGCACGGTCGAGATGTTCCACTGCGCGACAACACATGGTCCCTCTACAATCTCGGTGGCCATCAATGCAAATTCTCATGCCGACTACTCGGATAGATCCTCCACACCAGCGAGATAGACAACAGAAGGCAGCTTTCAGCACGGCCTCCCACCCTATACCACGAATGGAGCAGTGCGAAAATAGAAACAACTTAGTCCCATGTCTATTGGGTAAGGTTATATAGAGATAGGAGTGTTGGCAAAACAAGTGTCATGTGTGCATTCCCTTGGGAGAATTGTCCCACACCATTATTGTTACCTTGAGACGGTTTGCCTTTTGATGTAATTTTAGCTTTTGCTGGTCGTTTGTGTCTTGTTCTCTTTTCATTATT
Source organism: Triticum dicoccoides (assembly GCF_002162155.2). Classification (NCBI taxonomy): domain Eukaryota; kingdom Viridiplantae; phylum Streptophyta; class Magnoliopsida; order Poales; family Poaceae; genus Triticum; species Triticum dicoccoides. The sequence goes on from NC_041389.1 coordinate 560,045,463, forward strand.
GTTGCCATCCTCCTTGATAAATATCACATAAAAGATGCCATTTGGGTATCTTTTCTAAAAATTATATTCAATTGCGCAACTATTCTTTCGTTCAACTTGAGAAAAATGCCTATTGGCAATATATGGTTGCCTTTGAACAATTAGGAAAATTTGGAGAGTCACGAAAAATGTGTTTTGTTCAAAATAGATTTTAGGTGTTAAGTGATGATGAGTAAATATCTAGGAGATTCAAAGAGTTGGTGATGTAACGATTATGATACTTTACAGCTCAACATTGCACCTCTGCAGTTATTTTTATCTCAATAGTAGTTTGCACTGGGTTTGTTTTAAAAATTGTTCATCAAGAAGTGTGTGGGTGGTGGTTCGTGTAAGGTTGTTTATGCAAAGTCACGTGCTAATGTCGAATATTTTGTTATTGATGGCAATCGCTTTCTTTTTTGCTTCATTTTATAATGATTTTTTTAGCTTCTTTCTCACATGGTATAACATGTGGTTTGCATTTGGCATAACATGTTTGTTGATGTAGTTAAAAAGATCTCAACCTAACCTTATTTGTCAAGATATACCAACATATAGCATATTAATTTTTTTTGGATAAGATTAGCCCATACCTCTTCGTAATAAAGGGCATGATGGTCATACTTTTTTTAATGACGTTTTTAGAAGAACCCGGCGTATACACATCCTCCCAAGCTGGGCCGGCCCATTCATCCTTTTAACAATTTTTAGAAAGGCAAAAAAACGTTGCTTCATTTTATAATGATTTTTTTAGCTTCTTCCTCACATGGTATAACATGTGGTTTGCATTTGGCATAACATGTTTGTTGATGTAGTTAAAAAGATCTCAACCTAACCTTATTTGTCAAGATATACCAACATATAGCATATTAATTTTTTTTGGATAAGATTAGCCCATACCTCTTCGTAATAAAGGGCATGATGGTCATACTTTTTTTAATGACGTTTTTAGAAGAACCCGGCGTATACACATCCTCCCAAGCTGGGCCGGCCCATTCATCCTTTTAACAATTTTTAGAAAGGCAAAAAAACATGTCCCAGAGGATTCGAACCCCACTCCTTCCGGATATTAACAGCCGCGCTAACCAACTGGGCAATCAAACCTCATGTGCTACATCTGTTTTTCAACACTTAAAATGGAACATTGGAAAAAACGACTGTTTCCTGTTTAATTTTCTTTTTTTGTTTCCTTTTTCTTTCTTATTAAATGCACAAACTTTTAAAATTCGTGACTTTTTGAAACAATGAGTTTTAAAAAAATGTGAAATTTTCTTCAAAATCAGTGAACTTTTTCCCAAAATTGATGATTTTTTAAAATTCGTGAACTATCTCTCTCAATTTGAGCGATTTTTTAAAAAAAATGATGAACTTTTTTCCAAATTTCGCATGAATGCTTTCAAAATGAAAGAACTTTTTTTTAATTGTGAACTCTTTTTAAAAATTGATGAGCTTTTTTTAAATCAATTAAATTTCTTTGAATCCAATGTGCTTTTTGAATTTTTTGTGTGAACTTTCTTGAATTCCTATTTTTAAAATTATCTTAAAGTCAACGGTTAACCTTTGAAAAGTCATCTTGTAATTAAACACCATCCCCTTTCTTAATGAGCGCTCTTAAAAAAAGTATGGTAGGAAATAGCAAACAAAAAAAAAACTCGTGAGCGAGCGAGTGGGCATGAGAGGGAGAGGTTCCCTACGCAGTCGATGCCCGGATTTAGCGAGCGTCGGCTACTCCACACAAACCGGCGCACACACACCTCTGTCCTGGGACTGGCCTATTTAATTTTCTTCTTCTTTTAACCTTCAAAAAATAGGTGCATGAAGTAAGAATAGAACTCCAAACCTCTTAGATTACTTCCTCCCGGTATAACCAACTAGGGCAGCTCTATTGTTGTGCCTAACTACTTCTTTTATTCTTCTTGTTTTGCATCTTCTCAGTCTGGTTTTCCTCTTCTTGTGCTTTTGTTTGGCCTTCTTTTTCTTTGATTTATTTTTATTTTCCTTTATTTCTTTTTATTTTTATCTTTTTTTCATTCGATTAAATGGCTTATTCGGTTCAGTGTTTAGTTTACCCCAAGCAAATACGTCAAATCATAACAAATTCGAAAGCAACACATTTGATGAGGTGCTCCCAAACAGACCCTTGTTAGGTGTCCTTGTCTGGTTTGAATGACTTCCGGCATCATATGCACGTTACGACACATTTGGCCATTTGTCGGCCATTTTATACCGGAAAAACTTCAGAAAATGGAAAACTTGTGAAAAACACAAACAACTTTGCATGGTGCTTTGAGTCATACAAGATTATGAAAAAACTTTGGGCCATTTCAAGGATGTCGAGATACAAATATGCTCTCAAGCGAGCGTTCTGGCCTACCCAGACACCATCCATTGAACACAGTCTAGTTTTGGAAATCCTTGAAATGAACTTAACTTTTGCACGAAGGTGGGCATCCCTTTGGTAGGAATCCATGCTAGGTTTGAATGATTTTCGACACCATATGCAAGTTGCGACATGTCGGGCAATTTATCAGCCTTTTTTCGCCGAGAAATCTCCAGAAAATGCAAAACATATCAAAAACCCAAACAACTTGGCATGGTGCCCTAAATTAGTCATACAAGGTCATGGAAAAATTTGGGGGCCATTTTAATGACGCCGGGAGACAACGTGCTCCCGGACGGAGATTTCTGGCCTACTCAAACACCCTACGTCGAACATGATCTAGTTTTGCCCATTCTTGAAATAACCCCAAGTTTTGGAAGGTGGGAATGCCCATTGAAAGCATCCTTGCCAGGTTTGAACGATTTCCAACATCTTATGCAACTTGTGACACGTCCGATCATATATCTACCTTTTTTTTTACCGAGAACACTCCAGAAAATAAAAAAAATTCTCGAAAACCAAAATAACTTGGCATGGTGCCTTTAATTGGTCATATAAGTTCATGGAAAAAAATTGGGGTCATTTGACGGATGTTGAAAAAACTATGCTCTCACACGGACCCTTCTAGCCTAACCAAATCCGTTGAACATGGTCTATTTTTTAACATTATTGTGGGAAAATGTTTCGCTTTCTAAAAATGGTCAGTTTCTAAAAAAATTCACACATCTAAAAAGTGTTTGGTTTTAAAATAATTGTTTTGTATTCGAAGTTTAATTATTATTTTTGCGTCGGTGACGTCCTTAAGGTCATGAATTTTTTTAAGGTTTAACATTAAACATGAAGTTTTTCATTGAACATGAAGTTTAAATGTTTTGCAGTCCCATAAAACATTAAACGCTCTCTACTTGAATTGGTTGTAGTACGTACTATAAAAATTTCCGTAAAAAGTTGATAACATTTCATGAATATGAGAATAGTTCATGAATTTAAAAATAAGGTCATGAAATTCCAAAATATGTTCACAAATTTTGAACAAAGTTCATGAAATTTTTAAAAGTTCATCAATTTCATTAAAAAGCACAAAAATTGACAAAAAAATCACGAATTTGGTATTTTAATGAAATTTGAAAATGTTCACGAATTTATAAAATTTCATGAATTTGAATAAATGTAAATGTGATTTTTTAAAAAAAATATTAAAAAAATCATGAATTTGAAAATAAGTTCACTAACACAAAAAACATTTCGTGAATTATAAATATTTTACTAATTTTAAAAAAGTTCATGGATTTGAAAATAAGCTCATGAAGTTTGAGAAGAAGTTCATGAAAATGGAAAAAATTAACGAATTTTATAAAAAATTGAGAATTATGAAAAGAAAAAAAATGGAAAAACTATAAATGAAAAAATAGCAAGCAAAAACGGCCGAACAGAAGATAAGACGGGTTAAGATTCCCAGTGGGCCGAACAAAGAAATGCGCATGTTTTTTTATTAGCCTTACATACTTGGCATAAGTAGGGTTTCTAAAAAAACACTTACAATAAGAAGGGCCAAAGAAGTACGTGGACACAAGAGTTGGGATGTCCCAGTGGTTATCACCTTCAATACTAAAGGTATAGTGCTGGTGTTCGAGTCCCATCATGCGCCTTTGTGAGGGGGGTGTACCGAAGCCTAGTAGGAAAAGGGTCAAACGTGAAGCACATTAGTGCCGGTTTGTATTTGAGCCGGCACAAATGTATACATTAGTGCCGGTTCCAACGGCTAGCCGGGCCGCTCTCATTAGTACCGGTTCGTGGCTAACCTTTAGCACCGGTTCGTGCCACGGACCGGTACTAATGAGAGTGGTGGCAGGATGTTGTCAGTCTGGGCCCCCTCCAGCACCTTTAGTACCGGTTCTTGACACGAACCGGTACTAAAGGTCGTCCTACATAAACCCTTCGTCCACCCGAGCTCGCTCTGTTCTTCCCCTTTCCCCTCTCCTCTCTGTTCTTTCTCTCGAGCTCATCACACATTTTGCCCAAAATTTGTCAAGATTTGAAGGCCCCCATCCATTCAAATGATTACAAAGGTTAGCAACTTTGTCCTTTCATCTCTCATTGCTAGATTAGCTCTTGCAATGCTTTATATAGTTATTAATTTGTGAGTTTAGTAATTTGGGAGGAAACATATATATGTGCTAGTATTTGATTTATATGCAATTTGAGGTTAAAATAACACTTAGTTTGCATACGTAGGTGTGGTTTACTTAGTGCCTTCTAAATCTCCGTCGTAACCACCGTCGATCGCCCGCACCGTCCCGTCGCCGACACCACCTTGTGGTGAGCCTCTTGTTCATGAAATTTTATATAAAAAATTGATGTTTGTGTGATTTGGATATATAGTTATTCGTATAATAATTATCTTACCCGTACGTTATTTGTTATACATAGTGCCATGGTTTTGATATCCGTCCCCGTCGGCCCTCGTCCTTGTTATGATTCGGATGTGGTATATTCTCTTTTAAAACTATTTGTTGCATTTCGTGTTTATGACAAATTATGCCCATCAAGTTGACATAGAAATATTTATCTAGGAGGTATGTGAACCGGAAATTCCAACCGACCCTATTGTCGAGAGGTTAAATTTAGTTGAAAGAGAAAACGAGTACTTGAAAGAAAAATTGAAAAGAATTGAGGGGGAGAAGATGGAATTGGAGTTGCATGTTGCAGATGTCGTCGATGATCACAAGATCAAGAAGGAGAAAATGCGCTTGAAGATTAGAAAGATTAGAAAATATGCCATCGATAGTGAGGCTTGGTATCATTATGCTGTTGGATCAATTGTTACCTTAGTTGCGATCTTGATCGCATTTGTTGTTGCATTTAAATGCTTTAGCTAGAGAGTTATTTGTTTGTTGCATTTAAGTGGTGTATGAACTTTATGTATGAACTTGTATTAATTTGGTCTATTCGGTGTTGTGTAATGAAGATGAGCCGGCAATGGATGTACGATGACCGATGCTCTCCCCAGTTCGTTGAGGGTGTGCATACTTTTCTGCTTGCGGCTGAGGCAAACAAGCGGGCGGATGGTTTTATGCCTTGTCCATGTGCTGGTTGTAAGAATGGTCGCAATTACTCTACGTCAAGAACCATTCACGTCCACCTGTTTGAGTCCGATTTCATGCCCCACTATAATGTTTGGACCAAGCACGGAGAAAGAGGGGTTATGATGGAAGACAATGAAGAAGAAGAGGACGACGACAGCTATCCTGGCCATGGGTTCCCTGAATACGATGATACAACAATGGGGGAAGAAGCTGAGCTGGTAATGCGGGAAGAAGCTGAGCCGGCAATGCGGGAAGAAGCTGAAGAAGAGGCATCAGATGAGCCCGTTGATGATCTAGGTCGGGCCATTGCCGATGCAAAGAGAAACTGCGCAAGTGATTTGGAGAAGAAGAAGTTGCAGCGCATGTTAGAGGATCACAAAAAATTGTTGTACCCGAATTGCGTAGGTGAGAAGAAAGAGCTGGGCACCACACTGGAATTGCTGCAATGAAAGGCAGAGAATGGTGTATCTGACAAGGGATTTGGAAAGTTGCTGGTAATGATAAAGGATATGCTTCCAAAGGACAACTAATTGCCCGAGAGTACGTACGAAGCAAAGAAGGATGTCTGCCCTCTAGGGTTAGAGGTGCAGAAGATACATGCATGCCCTAATGATTGCATCCTCTACCGCGGTGAGTACGAGGATTTGAACGCTTGCCCGGTATGTGGTGCATTGCGCTATAAGATCAGCCGCGATGAGCATGGTGATGTCGAGGGCGAGCGCCCCAGGAAGAAGATTCCTGCCAAGGTGATGTGGTATTCTCCTATAATACCACGGTTGAAACGTTTATTCCAAAACAAAGAGCATGCCAAGGCGATGCGATGGCACAGAGAAGACCGTAAAAAAGACGGAAAGTTGAGAGTACCCGCTGACGGGTCGCAGTGGAGAAAAATCGAAAGAAAGTATGGGACGGAGTTTGCAAATAACGCAAGGAGCGTATGGTTTGGTCTAAGCGCAGATGTCATTAATCCTTTTGGGGAGCAGAGCAGCAACCATAGCACCTGGCCTGTGACTCTATGTTTGTATAACCTTCCTCCTTGGTTGTGCATGAAGCGGAAGTTCATTATGATGCCAGTGCTCATCCAAGGCCCTAAACAACCTGGCAACAACATTGATGTGTACCTAAGGCCATTAGTTGAAGAACTCTAACAACTGTGGAATGGAACAGGTGTGCGTGCATGGGATGAGCACAAACAGGAAGAATTTGACCTAAAGGCATTGTTGTTCGTGACCATCAATGATTGGCCTGCTCTCAGTAACCTTTCAGGACAGACAAACAAGGGATACCACGGATGCACGCACTGTTTGGATGATACCGACAGTATATATTTGAATAGTTGTAAGAAGAATGTGTACCTGGGACATCGTCGATTTCTTCCGAGCAGGCATCCCGTAAGAAAGGAAGGCAAGCATTTCAAAGGTGAGGCGGATCACCGGACGAAGCCTCGCCACCGTAGTGGTGCTGATGTACATGATATGGTCAAGGATTTCAAGGTGATATTTGGAAAGGGTCCTGGCGGACAACCTGTTCCAAAGGACGCTGACGGACGCGCACCCATGTGGAAGAAGAAATCTATATTTTGGGACCTGCCATATTGGAAAGACCTAGAGGTCCGCTCCGCAATCGACGTGATGCACGTGACGAAGAATCTTTGCGTGACCCTGCTTGGCTTCTTGGGCGTGTATGGGAAGACAAAAGATACACCTGAGGAACGGGAGGACCAGCAACGTATGCACGGAGAAGACGGCATACATCAGGGTCATGCAAGCTACGCTCTTACCAAAGAAGAGAAGGAAATCTTCTTTGAATGCCTGCTCAGTATTAAGGTACCGTCTGGCTTCTCGTCGAATATAAAGGGAATAATAAACATGGCAAAGAAAAAGTTCCAGAACCTAAAGTCTCATGACTGCCACGTGATTATGACGCAACTGCTTCCGGTTGCATTGAGGGGGCTTCTACCGGAAAAGATTCGATTAGCCATTGTGAAGCTATGTGCATTTCTCAATGCAATCTCTCAGAAGGTAATCGATCCAGAAATCATACCAAGGTTACAGAATGATTTGGTGCAATGCCTTGTCAGTTTCGAGTTGGTGTTCCCACCATCCTTCTTCAACATCATGACACACGTCCTAGTTCACCTGTGCGAAGAGATTAACGTTTTGGGTCCTGTATTTCTACACAATATGTTCCCCTTTGAGAGGTTCATGGGAGTCTTAAAGAAATATGTTCATAACCGTGCTAGGCCAGAAGGAAGCATCTCCAAGGGCCATCAAAATGAGGAGGTCATTGAGTTTTGTATTGACTTTATTCATGACCTTAAGCCGATTGGTGTTCCTGAATCGCGGCATAAGGGCATACTGGATGGAAAAGGCACGCTAGGAGGGGAACAAATAATATGTATGGACGGACATTTTCTCACTGAAGCACACTACACAGTTCTACAGAATTCCGCCTTGGTGGCTCCGTATATGGATGAACACAAGAATTTGCTACGCTTCAAACACCCGGAGCGGTCTGATGACTGGATTACACGTGAACAAACCAGGAGTTTCGCCAGCTGGTTGCAGACACGTAGCATGCATGACACCTCTATTGAAGATGACCTGTACTTGCTGTCCTAGTTACCATCTTCGAATATAATGACTTTCAAAGGGTACGAGATAAATGGTAATACATTTTACACGATCGCCCAAGATAAGAAGAGCACCAACCAAAACAGTGGTGTCCGCTTTGATGCAGAAACCAAGACGGGAAAGGAAACATATTATGGTTATATATAGGACATATGGGAACTTGACTATCGACGTGGTTTAAAGGTCCCTTTGTTTCGGTGCAAATGGGTCAATATGACATGAGGCGGGGTAACGGAAGACCCGTAGTACGGAATGACAACAGTGGATCTCAACAATCTTGCGTATGCAGACGAACCATTCGTCCTAGCCAATGATGTGGCATAGGTTTTCTATGTGAAGGACATGTCTACCAAGCCAAGAAAAAGAAAAGAAAAGGAAGCGAATGCATCGTACGATGAGCCAAAGCGGCACATAGTTCTTTCTGGGAAGAGAAACATCGTGGGAGTGGATGACAAGATAGACAAGTCAGAAGATTATGAAAAGTTTGATAAAATTGCTCCATTCACAGTGAATATTGACCTGAGCATCCCGTTAAATGATGAAGATTTTCCATGGTTACGGCGCAAAGGGACACACGCGAAGAAAAAGTTTCACACCCAAAGATCTGGGATGTGATCGGCTTCACTAGCTATCATCACTTTCTTCTGTGTTTCGCACCGAGAGGGGAATCTCTGTAATAGTTAGGGTAGTTATGTGATTTGGCATTTGAAACACGAAGAAATTTTATATGCAAACAAATTCACACTAATTTCAAATAATTTAAAATTTGAAAACTACGGGCACTAACAGAAAAAATAGCAGAAAAGAAAGAAAAACTATAGCTGAAAAGAAAAAAACTATATAAAAAAACTACTCAAAAATAAATAGAAGAAAATAAATATAGCAGAAAAGAAAAAACTACTCAAAAATAAATAGAAGAAAAAACAAAGCAGAAAAGAGAAAAAAATTATATTTGCTATTTTTCAATCGTTTACAAAATGACCGTGAAATTGAAAATCACTACAAAATGAACTCAGAAAATGTTGAATTTTGGCAAACTAGATGAAAAACTACTCACAAATAAATAGAAGAAAATAAATATAACAGAAAAGAAAAAACTATACAAAAAACTACGCAAAAATAAAAAGAAGAAAATAAAGCAGAAAAGAAAAAAACTATAAAAAAAATTGGGGCGCTGCCCTGTGGGCCTGATAGGCCACAGGTGTGTAATTACAGGCCTTAAAGGCCCAGCAGACTCACAGGACAGCATGCAGAGTTTAGGCCCACAAGCCTGCTAGCTATATAGAGGAGTTCGAAGTGGTAGCCGTGGCTGGGTTTATAAACCAGTGCGGCTGCCCTTCGCCCGGCGAGGTGGGACTAAACTTTGGGGTGGCAGCGCGACCCCTTTAGTACCGGGTGGTGGCACAAACCGGTACTAAAGGGGGGGCCTTTAGTACCGGTTTGTGCCACCACCCGGTACTAAAGGGGGTCGCTTCCCGCCGCTTGGCCTGGCCAAAACAGGCCTTTAGTACCGGTTGGTGGCTCCAACCGGTACTAAAGATGCCTTCTATATATACAACAGCTACGAAAATTTTAGTTTCCCTCTCTGTTTGTTTCTCTGTTTCCGTCTCCGTCGCTGTCGCCGCCGCCCTCGATCGTCTCCATCGCCGCTCGTCTCCGTCGCCGCCCCCGTCCCCGTCGCCGCCCCCGTCTCCGTCGCGCCATCCCCGTCCCCGTCGCGCCGTCCCCGCCGTCGCCGCCCCGGCCGTCGCCTCGCCGTCACCGTCGCCCGCTGTGAGCTCTCCCCCTCTAACCCCTCTCCCTCGCCCCCGGCGGCCACCATGGGCGCCGCCCCTCCCCGAGCCCATACACACACACACAAGCATGCATGGACACACACACACACACACACGTACATATGTATTTTGTATGTTTAATTAGTTTAGATTATTTAGTGTTTAATTAGTATATACGTATTTTGTATGTTTAATTAGTTTAGATTATTTAGATTACTATTTTTTCACTATTATATATGTATGAATGCATGTTAGATGGATATAATTAGTGTTTAATTAGTATGGAAATTTTTTATGTAATGTTGTTTTTCAGTTTTATAATGGATGTATAGAAGTTGTGTTTTCTGTTTTCAGTGTTAGATGCTTAATTAGTATGAAATAGTATATAGATTTTTGAAATAGTAGAAATGTTAGAAATTTTAGTTATCAAAATCCAATCATTAAAAAAATATTACTTTTTGCGGGCATATAACTAGTATTTGTTCTCGACGATGCCCGGCCCGCATCCTCTCCGTCGACCCGTCCGCGACGACGTCCAGCCGACCCATGTCCGGAACTGGGCTCCACCGGGCTGGCACTGGGAGGTGCTGCCTGGAGGGGCGCGCCGCTTGATGAGGAACCCGGCCCCGGGTCCCGTCGTCGACCCTGATCTCGTTTGGTGGCGTTCGCGTGGGCCAGTTTCGGTGCGGAGGGACCCGGCCCCGCCGGACGTGGTACGTCGCCGTGTCAGGGAGGAGGACGAGCATGTCCATCGCTACATGGTTGCGTTAGAGGGCGGCAGGTTCTCCAATACATGGCAGTATCTTCGGGGATCTCACTTCATCTATGATCCTGTGAGGGTTCCTTCTCTTTGTGTGTCCATCGCCCGCGCCGCAGGAACCGCAAGTGTCGTAGATTCTTCTGTAGTATTCGATCTTTAATTAGCTAGCCAGTGATGTACTATTCAATATTATATATTATTCAAGACGATGTATTCGAGATCTATTATTCTAGACGAAGTATTCGAGATTATATCTATTATTCGAGACGATGTAATTTGAATACTAATTTTTTTATATTTCTTTTGAATTAGTTAAATAAAAGCTATGGCAGACAATACCGACAAAGAGGGAGAACAGACCATGTTCGATATGATACGCGGGCCAGATGATGATCAGAATGAAGAAGATTATGACGGCTCCGAATTTCTAAACAACACCGGAGAGGGTGATATGATATTCGATCGCGACGACCGAATTGATGAAGTCATGAACTACGATTATGACGATGACGAAGAACATGTTGATCCTGAAACAACAAAGACCGGCGAGGTATATATATTTATATAAGCAGGTATCTGGTGATCATCACATGTTTTAAATGACTTGAAGATATATTAACGAATCGATCTTTGTTTTTTCAGCCATCCGGATCGAGCAAATCTTCAGGCAAAAGGACGAAACGAGGCCCGAACAAAAAGTTGAAGGAGGGCGTAAAGTACAATATCGAGGCAGTCAGACCTAATGGCGAACCATTAGCGCCTAAGAAGATTGCGGACAAGTTCATTCGTCAGTGCGGAGTTCTTGTGAAGGACCAACTCCCGATCTCCCTTCAAGAATGGAGAGAGCCAGCAAAAGACAAAAGACAAAAAGGCAAAGAGGACGCTGCTCCACGTCCAGATGTTACTTTTGTCGACAAGAATCAAAAAGATCCGCTTTGGGATACTCTCATGGAACATTTCACCCTACCAGATCATTTCAAAGAAGCAGATGTGCAGAAAGTCAAGGACGCTGCTCTTAGGAAGATGGCGGTTGCATTCAAGAACCACAAGAATCGTGAATGGGACAAGTACGTCAAGGGAGGAAGGAAGACTCCAGTATTCGAGGGAACACTAGAGAACCAACGTGCTCATTGGGACGATTTCGTGAAATTTAAGGATTCGGAATTAGCTAAGGAATGGTCGAGAATAAACAAGAAGAATGCCGAAAAAAGGATAAGTTCCATAAGCTGGGGCCAGGTGGCTATGTGGTGGCAATGCCTAAGTGGGATAAGTCTGAGAAAGAGATGGAGGATGCAGGTGCCACTCCGGTTACTAAGAGCTGGCCCCCCAGGGTCAGGACTTGGTTCTATGCGCATGGAGGGGAGTTGGACCCGAAGACAGGCAATGTTTCGACGAGGGCAAGTCTGAAGGGAGCCGACGATGCGATACTTGTTGCAATAGAAGAGGCATGATCGGGGGTGTTCCAGCCCAACAGAGAGAACGACGAGATTACGCGTGCCCTGGGAAATCCTAAACACCCGGGAAGAACACGAGGCAAGGGCGCTATTCCGTGGTATGAGGGGTTTTCAGACTGGAACACCGACTACAGAACCCGTGCGAGAAAGAAGATTGCGGAGGAGAAGAAGAGGAAGATGGAGGAGGAGCAGAGGAAGCGGGACTATGAACGCCTTCAAGGCCTAGAAGCAAGTCAAGCGGAATTGGTAGTCAAATTCCAGCGGCAGCAGGAGCAGATCGGCTCACTTACCCATCAAAGGGGGTCTCAGCAGCTGCAGCAGCTAGCGAATGATCCAGCATTGGATAGCACCGCCCCATCCATGCCGAGAAGCAGCGTGGGTTCCGCCCCGGACGACGCAATGCTGGGTAGATACCCCGTGGATGACATCACGGAGAACACTAGCTGCGAGCTACACGTCAAAATGAAGAACATATCCATGAAGGTGGCGAACGCCGTTGCTTTTACAAATCCCCCCTAAGCAACCTTCCATTGCAACCCGATTCCAGCGGGCTATGCTCGTGTCTTGGTTGATGAGGTGGTGGACCCATATTCAGAGCTAGAGCTTGACTATCCTGGAGGTGACGACGAGCGCTTTCTCGGAGACGCCAAACATTGTATCATCCTATGGAAAAAGGATTGCATCATCTTTCGAAGGCCACCGACACCGCGTCAGCCGACTCCTCATCGAAGTCCGCCACCGAGTCAGCAGTCTCCCGCTCCTGCAAGTCCACCAAGTCCGGCAAAGTGTCAGGCCACTCCTCCTCCAAGTCCGGCAAAGTGTCAGGCCACTCCTCCTCCAAGTCCGGCAAAGTGTCAGGCCACTCCTCCTCCTCCAAGTCTGCCACAGCGTCAGACGTCCACTCCTCCTCCAAGTCCGGCACAACCTCAGGCCACTCCTCCTCCAAGTCCGGCACAGCTTCAGGCGGCCACTCCTCCTCGTCCAACTCAGCCCCGTCAGCCGTCTCCGCCGCCTCAGCAATCACAGAAGAGACACCCCGCAGCTATGGTGTGTAGCGGTACGAGTCGAGGTAGTACAGGAAGTACAGGCAGAGGCAAGCGATATAAATATGGTCCAAGCCTCACGCCTCTTCCGCAGAGGGCTTATTACAGGTCCGAGGAGGAAATCGCAGCCATATCGAAGTCCGAGGTGGAAGCCCATTTTGCACCGAAACCGCCACCGCCGCCAAGGGAGAAAGTGCCTGAGGAAACGATTGACCACTTCATTCGTATGGCTCAACCACCAGCTCCCAAGCCTGTTGACACAGACTATGAGCGCCACATCAGGAAGTTAAATCGAGCACGTCTACGTAAGGAGGCGAGCTCGGGATCGAGCAAACAAGAAGCAGTTGTCAAAAAATGCGGGAAAACCATTCCCCAGCTGGGAGAACAGGCGGCGCAATCGATCCCCTCGCTTGTTGTGCCAACAACACGTGACAGTACGCGCACCCAATATTATTGTGGGCAAACAGTTTACGTTTCTGAGGTGGGCAATGTGGTAATAACGGAGGAGCATATAATGCAGGCTGAAGTTCTCAAAATCACTGTTGGACAACTCCTCGAGATCGAGCCCATGCCTGTGCTTAGAGAGGATGAAATAAAACGGAAATATGTCCAGGGCCAACCTTTGGTCGAGCCAGACAAGGTCAAGAACCTCCCAACGAGAATGTATGAATTGCATCAATGGTACATGAACATTACCAAGATTTCCGATCGATTGTCCCTCATGGTGAATGTCAAGAAGGAGCATTACTACCATGAGAAAGCTGTGTCCATTGAGTATTCTGAACTGTTTCAGTTATACAATCAAGACGCACTCGACAAATCTATCGCCAGTTGCTATTGTCTGTAAGTGATTTCTTTCTGTAATTTAAGTCTCAAGCTAGCTATAGTGGTCATTTTGATCAATCATTACCTGTAATTATCCTCACTATATTCTTTTCTGTGGTATTATATGCAGGATGAAGATGTATGAAATGAGAAAAGGTGGACGCTATGGCATTGGGTTCATTGACCCGAACACCGTTAACGAATACACATGGAAAATAGATGCACGTCATGAAAAGGCCGTAGAGGACAGCATGCTAGAGTTCTTGAAGCGCCTCAAATACAATGAAGATATACTACTTCCTTACAACTTTCAGTGAGTCACACTGTCTTGTACTACAAATTCTCTGTTTTTGCCTACTAGCTAGCTACATGTTTTTGCTTACATATGCCCGCTTAATTAAGACATGCAAACGTGTGTGCATGCATATTTTACTGGGTCTTGTGTATCATTAAAGTTGACGCCGGAACAGTTGAAATACTGGACTCACTAGTCAAAGAAAAAACTGACTATAACATCTTGTTTGGGATAGTCAACAGGTAAATTCAATCATTATTAACTATATATCTCGGCCTATTTATTTCGTCATTTCATGATATGAACTATTTAATAACCCCTTTATTCATTTTCTTTATCGGCGGGCAAGGCTTGGGCAAGGTTCATCAGCGTCACGGAAGGCGAATGGAAAAAAAAGCTTCAATGGGGAAGACCCAAGGTAAGTAATTAAGTAGTACTTGCTAGCTAGCTAGCTGCCATCTCTTTAATTATCATGCTTGATTAATTATTATCTGATCAAATTCCACTCTCGTAAAGGCCCTGAAGCAGGCGCAGGGGACTGATCTGTGTGCATTCTGCGTTTGCGAGAACATTCGCATGATGGCGTCCGAAAGGAGCAGATCTCAAAGACAGGAATGGGTACGCTTGTCAAAACACTATTCACAATTTTTACACCATTATCGATATCTAGTCACACAACTAATACACATGCATATTGATCTCCTTCTTAACAGTTCAGAGAGGTGCGGGCGAAGCTCCTAGAAACGGAGCGCGTAGAAGCACTTCAAGAGGAAATAGCCTAATTGGTGCTCGACCAGGTCATAAATCCGAAGGGAGAATACTATTACCCGCTACCGTCCTCATGAAAACCACTTCCAATTGTCATCGTGCTCCGAAGGCACCAATTAGGCTAATGCCACTGGCTCCGAAGGCAACATGCATATGTAGGAGAAATTGTATATAGCTATCTATGTGTGTATGTGTGAATTAATTAATATGATGGTTTGTGAGACATTGATGATATATATATATATATGCATGATTGGTTCTACTAG
>NC_041389.1:560061077-560083230 GCF_002162155.2 Triticum dicoccoides
ATGCATAACGTGTACAATGTGTAGTATCGTAAAATACCAGCAAACGAAAAAGAATTAAAATGGAAACACAAAATTAAATGAAAAAGAAATCATAAAACTAAAAAACCCCCCAAACCTTATAGTACCGGTTGGTCTTACCAACCGGTACTAAAGGACTCCAGGCCCCTGAAGCTGGCTCGTGCCACGTGGTTTCCCTTTAGTACCGGTTCGTGCTGAACCGGTATTAAAGAGGGGGGGGCTTTAGTGCCCACACTTTAGTGCCAGTTATGGAACCGGCACTAAAAGGCCTTACGAACCGGTGCTATTGCCCGGTTCTGCACTAGTGAGCGGGTCTCCTATGCCTTGAAGAACTTCCTCCTTAAGGCCGCCACATAGTATGTATCTTACAAACCCTTCCAAAGCTGGACTGCACAAGCAGCAAGGAGCACATGCCAATGCTAATCTATGCCTTGCAAGGTGTTGATAAGCTTCAGGAGCGTGCACGAATCTGTTCCACTGTTGAGCCGGTGCACATCTCATGATCAAGTGTTCCACTGTTTCAGTTGCCGGGCATAAATCACAGAAGCAGTGATCAACATTCTTCCATTGCTTCTTCCGCATATAAACCCGCACATTTATTGGGGATTACCTTCGACCAAATCACAGAAGCAGACTATAGAAATTATTCGCAGGGGCTGCCTTACCTGCGAATCGTATGCATACGAGTATCACTGGCAGCCATTGTAGGGGCAGGCACGCGAAGAATCAACTGTTGTAAATTAGCTAGCTCATTGGAGGCAGTTCGTGAGAGGTTCGGGTGTAGCTGCAGCTCCCAATGGTCACGGAACTGGGAGGACACTGAGCAGAACGAATCGCGGGCAAAAGTGACCAGAGTTGGAAAGAGCACAGCAAGACGGCCAACCTCGCACCATTAATATGATTGGTCACTAGCGTCTTAAATTATTCATTCAATGCGATTGCAGTCGGTAGGGGGTGAATAATCGGGTGGGACACAAATACCATGCCTTTATAAGAAGCTTAGTAGTGAAACAACACGTCATGAAAAATTGACAAACTATTGATCCGAAGAACAAAGTAATGTAGTTTCTTACAAAGAAAAAAACTATGCAAACAGTAGGCCTGAGAGGTGTTCGGAATTTAGCAATGAGTCTTAGTATAGTTGGCACTAACAACGTGTTGTAGGTGTCATGCCAAGGTCTCCTCCCGCTCCGCTGTGCATCGCCATTTATGCTCCCAACGATGGTGTGGGTAACGACCAAGATATGCCGAGGCGCAATCAGCTTCTGTCCTTCTTCTCATACAGTAAAATGTTGTGCCATTCGAGCTCCCTTCATTGATCGATCCTCTACTCTAGCGAGAGACAAAGAGGGAGGCGGTGAAAAGACAGTGGACCAAACAATACAGCTGCGGATGGAGGCGACCCAAATAAAAATAATGCATCGAAGGCCCATTCGTGTCGGCCTAGGTAGTAGAAAGATAGGGGTGTGGGCCTAAAACGAAATGTGTTGTTCGTGCGTTGGTCCCAAGAGACAGACAATCTGATCGAGTAACGAGTACCCCCTCCATTTCTTTTTAGTCTGCATATAAAATTTGATCAAATAAGTTGCTAGCCTATTTTTTTAAAATGAAGTACTATGTCTCCTACACGGAAGGCTTTACAAAGCACACTGTGCAACAGCACAACCTGAGTAATCTAAAAATTTACACTAATCGAGCATTTACTAGGAAGCAATTTTTGATGCAAAACAACAACAACAACAACAACAACAACAACAATAACAACAACAACAAAATGAACCTCCACTAACAAAAATGATAGAAAATTCAGTGATATCAAACAAGAAACCCCGAATTCTGTTAATGCGTTATTTGGGACATGGCTTAATGGGATTGAGCCTAACTTAGCGAGACATATTCGGGTTGGAGTTTGTGCTTTGCTGTGGACTATCTGGAATTGCAGAAATGATTTGGTCTTTAACAGAATATCATGTATACTTTTTTTGCAGGTCTTATTCCGGACTACGGCACTGATCCGTTCGTGGTCGCTACTCACCCAGACGGAGGCCAGGGGGCATTTGGTTACTGGGTCTTTCCGCTGGGAGATGGTAGCTCGGGATATCTTCAACCGGTTTGGATGGCGGTCATGTAATAGGATAGGCATTTAGTATCCCTATCTAGTTCAGCCAGCCGGTTGTGGCATCTTGATTTGGCTAGTTGATGTTTCTAGCCTTTTTTGGCTCTGTGTGAGCTTTTTGTGCTTTTCTATGACTTGTGGAGACCTTTGGAACCATGTTGGCACTTCTTTATTTTGATAATAAGATGGCCGTATGCATCGTTCTGATGCAGAGGCCGGGGAATCCACCCTTTTTGAAAAAAAGAAAAAAATCAAACAAGAAACCTGGACTACATGTAGAACAACATATAAATTCTAAGGTTTGTGGTGCAACTATCACCGCAATAGTGCTCTAGATGGACACAGAACATGACTGCCCTGCTAGGAGTTGAAACCACCATATTTGTATTTATTAATTCCATATGGCCCCTAGCCATATGCGTGTACTAGTATTATCTCAACATTATGCTAAATATCTCACATGTTGTTCCTTTTGAGGGAGAAACATCTCCCGTGTTTACGGAGTAAATTGCAGAAAACCACCACTTTGAAGGCAAGCTTTGCGAAAACCACTACAATACATTTTTTTTTGCAAAAAACACCGTGTCTACGGTAATCTTTTTCCAGAAAGCACTGATCGGCGGATCGGGCTCAGTTAAGCTTGTTTATGACAGGCGGGGCCCGTTTTTTGCGTACGTGGCACCGTCGGCCGTCCCGACAGCCGTTAGACGGCGTTTGACGGTGCCGTCCCCCTCCATCCCCCTTTGTTCGACCCCGTCGTTTCACCCCGTCTTCTCCCCCCTCCTGTCCGCTCTCTGCCCTCCTCGTGTCTCGTAGGCAGATGGCTACTCCGGCGAAAGCAGGCGGTGTTGGCGGCGGCAGTCCTCCCTACAGTGGCGCAGGCGACGGGGATCCCGACCTAGGAGGTGAGCTCTGCGGGAGCTCGAACCCTAGCAAGGCGACGCCCAATGCGGAGGAGGAGGTGCAATATTCGATGGAATATGCGGCGGTGAAGGCGAATCCGATTGGAAGCCACCACATCGCCTCATCCTTCAGCGGTGTATAGTGAGATCCCCTTCCCTTTCTCCATTACATTCCGGTTCTAGGGCTAGGATTAGCTTATACTGAGATCCAGTTCCCCATCTCCATTGCATATTGTTGGGCTAGGGTTAGGGTTAGCCTATGGTTGTTATTGCGATGATATGGTTAGCCTATGGCTGTTATGCTTTTTACAAGTGTTAGAATTGAACACTTATACAACACTATGTTTCTTTTTAAATTTGCAGTCTGGATGATGAGGTTTGGGAATTGAGGATGCATTTTCATGACAGAGACAATCTTGAGAGAACTATGATGTTGTCATACATCACATTTTACAATCTAGAAGCACTGATAGAGACTGAAGGATATGGTTTGAGGGATTACATGTATTATGTGAAGGATCCTAGCCTAGGGATAGAAGGAATGCAAGAAATAGAGGATGATGACATGTTTGAGGAAATTCTAGACCACATAGTACAGCAGAAGCAGAAGATCTTCAATGTGACAGTTGTTAGGGCCAGTTCCCCAAAACCCGTAGATATAAATAGCAGTGCTAATGTTATTGAGCAGCAGATCCCTCTGCAGGAAATTGGAGAGCCCCAACTATATCAGGTAGATCAAGAAGGAGTGTTGTTAAATGCAGGTAATGTAGAAAAGTCAGATGCAGCAGAAGAAGAACCACTACCAATACAGTTTGTAACACAGCAGAGCACAGTCATTTCAGAGGAGCAACTGCAAATAGAAAAAATTATGGAGGAGACAAGGAGAAAGGAATTGCTATTTTTAGGAAGAACAATAAAGAAAAAGAGAAGGCCACTCCTTTGAAAAGGAAAGCTGCAGTTATGGACAATGAAGAGGACAGTGAAGATGACAATTTGATAGAATATGGGGATATCCTTGCTAGGCTTGAGGAAATGAAAAAACAGAGGGATGATCCATTACTGCATTATGAAGGGGACACAGATGTTGAGGAGATGTGGGAGACAGATGAGGAGGAGGAAATGTATGAGCCATCAGGTGAAGAAGAGGATGATGATGATGAAGAGGAGGAGGAATTGGAGGAAGGGGTGGAAGAGGAGCAAAGCAATGAAGAGGAGCAAGAGAGTGGGCAAGTTATCCAGAAGGAAGAATAAGCCCAAGAAGAGGAGGAGAAACAGAAAAGGGCCAACTAGTAGATCACATGGAAGTGTAGAGGAGATGTGTGAGGAGGACTGGATACCATCAGATGATGAGGACAAAAAACCAGAACACCTGGGTTTGGAAGATGATGATGGTGCCGAGGCAATGGCTTATGTGTTGCCCAATGGTAGGAAGAGTATACCAAAGAAGATGAAGCCAAGGTTATGGTATGCTGACGACAGAGCTGACCCACAGGACCAATTTGTGAAGCATCTTTGCTTCATTGATGTGTACCAGTTCAGAACTGCACTCCAAACCCTGCACATATCACAGAACAGGAACTTTGAGTACCATAGGAACTGTAGTGACAGGATTATAGCATAATGCATAGATGAGCAATGCCCTTTCTATATGTCAGCTTCTCAGATTGCAAATGAGAAGACATTTACCATTAGGAAGTTATATTTGGTGCACACATGCCCTTCTGTGTCAGAGAGCACCAAAGTCACTGCCAAGTGGGTTGCAAAACATTGTGAGGAGGCAGTGAGGAATGACCCTAACACAACAATAACTACAATTATTAACATTGCAAAGAGCAAGTATGGAGTGGATATATCAACCCACATGGCCTACAGGGCTAGGAAGACACAGCAAAGAGTGTTGTGTTAGGAGATCAGAAGGCCCAATACACCAGGATTAGGGATTATTTACAGGCTGTCCTAGACACTAATCCAGGTTCTAGATGTATTGTGACAACAAAATATATTAGGGAGCATCCTAGCAAGAACCCTAGGTTTCATGGATTGTTCATCTGCCTTAATGGATGCAAAGAAGGGTTCCTCAATGGTTGTAGACCATTCATAGGTAATTGCCATTTATATGTTCATTGCCATTTATATGTTCATTGCCATTTATATGTTCTTTCAATTATTAATCATTTGTGCTAATATTGTAGGTTTGGATGGATGCTTCATAAAGCTAACTACTGGTCAACAAATCCTAGCTGCTACTGGAAGAGATGGGAACAACAACATATTCCCCATTACTTTTGGAATTGTAGACAAGGAGGACACAAATTCCTGGACATGGTTTCTATACGAGCTGAAGGTAGCAATAGGTGGGGAATCTGGTAAGTTTGGATAGTACACAATCATTTCAGATAGGAAAAAGGTAATATATTTAGTTTTACTTTCATGTAGTTCCTTTCATGTAGTTCCTTTCATGTAGTTGTAGTTACTTAGTTGTAGTTGTTTCATACAGGGTCTTTTGAAAGCCATAAATAGAGTCTTTCCCAATTGCCCACAAAGGTTTTGCCTTAGGCATATCTACTAGAACTTCCAAATTGCTGGGTTTAGAGGGCTAGAATTAAAAAAATACATGGATGCAGCAAGTTACTCATATACTGAACATGGTTTTCAAGTTGCAATGGATGAGTTAAAGAGAGAGTGTGAAGCAGCTTGGGCGTGGCTTAGCAAAATACCCAAACACACTTGGGCCATACATGCCATGGATTTGAACTGCAAGACAGACTTAGTTGTTAAAAATCTAAGTGAGGTTTTTAATAGGTGGGTCCTAGATGTGAGGGCTAAGCCGATAAGGACCATGGTTGATGGAATTAGGACAAAGTTGATGGTGAAGTTCAATGCAAATAGAACAAAAACTGATACTGTCAAATGGGAGATTTATCCTACATATGCAGAGAAACTGGAAGAAGCAAAGAAGTGGTCTAGAAACTGCCAATCTTTGATGGCTGGACCACATCTTTACCAAGTGACAAGTGGAGAGAAAAAATATGCTGTTAACCTGCAGGAAAACACTTGTGGGTGTAGGAAGTGGGATATGACAGCAGTGCCTTGCCATCATGCTATCTCTGCCATACACAAAGCTAAGCTACAGCCAGAGGACTTTGTTCATGATTTTTTCAAAAAACCAATGTACAAGGCTGCTTACAGTCCCATAATCTATCCAGTACCTGGCCCTGACATGTGGCCAAGGACAGACAGTAGGGACATTGAGCCTCCATTCTTCAAAGAACACAAAGGCAAAGCACAAACTAAGAGAAGAAAGGCCGGACATGAGAAGCTAGCTCCAAAAGACACTTCAAGGATGGCCTCAATCACTTGTTCTAATTGCAGCAAAGTTGGCCATAGGTACACCAATTGCCATGTTGCTTTGAAGCCTGCACTAGCCATGAGAAAGAATAGGCATGAGGTAAGAAACAATTACTGAATTACTTGTGTTCTCTATGCATGTAACAAAAATGCTGAATTACTTGTGTTTTGTTTGCAGCCAAGCAGCTCTTCTTACCCACCTGATGCTGCTACTACTGCCTCAGCTGCTACACCAGCAAGAAGGGTTGCATCTACTGCCACTTCACCAGCACCAGCAAGAAGAACTCCATCTGCTGCCACTGCACCAGCACCAGCAAAGGGGACTACATCTTCTGCCACTACACCAGCAAGAAGAACTCCATCTTCTGCCACTGCCCCAGCACCAGCAAACAGGACTCCTGAAAGTGCGTTATGTCGACTAGAGGGGGGTGAATAGGCGATTTTTATGAATTCTTCACTAAGGAATTTGCCGGTGAGGAAATTCCTTAGCGAAGAACTATTAGCAGCGGAATAACTACTCAGAAGTAAGCATAACAGAATACAAGCATGGTCATCATGATGAAATGAATACTAGCACAGAGTAGAGAAAGCGTAATCACAGGATAACACAAGATGAAGACAAACAGACTGAAGAAATTGAACTGAGGAAATTGAGAAAGTCTTCAGTCAAAGTCTTCAAACACAGATATGAACAAACACGCAACACAGTAATGAGGAAATGAAAGGGTTGAGGAAATAGAACCAGTTAGGTTGGTGAAGACAATGATTTGGTAGACCAGTTCCAACTGCTGTCTCAGTTGTACGTCTGGTTGGAGCGGCTGAGTATTTAAACTAGAGGACACACAGTCCCGGACACCCAGTCGCTGAGCACGCAGCTCAGGACACCCAGTCCTCACCGTATTCTCCTTGAACTAAGGTCACACAGACCTCATCCAATCACTCGTGGTAAGTCTTCAGGCGACTTCCAAACCTTCACAGACTTGGTCACTCGGTGATCCACAATTCCTCTTGGATGCTCTAGACCTTGACGCCTAACCGTCTGGAAGAAGCACAGTCTTCAAAGGTAACAAGCGTCGGATCCACGCAGGATCAATTTCTTCAGTGATGCTCAATCACTTTGGGTTTGTAGGGGTTTGGTTTTGGGTTTTCCTCACTCAATGATTTTTGCTCAAAGTCCTCGGAGGATGGGTTTCTCTCAAATGACAAGTGTCAAGTTCTCTCGGAGCAGCCAACCAGCTAGTGGTTGTAGGGGGCGGCTATTTATAGCCTAGGGAGCAGCCCGACATGATAAGACATAAATGCCCCTCAATGATATGACCGTTAGGTGGATAAGATATTTTGGGACAGCTGGCGCGCAGCACAGCAATGGTCGGAAATTTGACTCTCAAATTCCTCAGGGCTATCATGTTCCTCACTGTGTAGGTAATTCGCACTGACGAATTCCTAACTCCTCAGTCAGAACAAATTCATCAGCGACCAGAAGAACTTCGTCTCTGTCACTGAAGAAAGTGACTGAACTGTATGAGATTTCCAAAGGCTTCACTCGAAGGGATTGGTAGGTGTAGGATTTTGAGTTGAGCATCACATGGAAATTTTTCCTTAGTATTTCCTCGACCCCCTTTAACAGTACGGTGTTTCCTATGACTCAAGAAAGAGAAAATGAAACTATGAAAACAAAAGTCTTCACGCTTCATGTTCCACAAATGAATACCAAGTATTCAAGGTCACACCAATTTCTTCACTTTCAAAGTCTTCAGAAAGTCTTCAGAATATCAAAGTCTTCAGTTGAAGAACTTCATTTTTAGGGGTCGACTTTCTCTGTAAATATCAAACTCATCATAGACTTATAGACTTGTGTACACTCACAAACTCATTAGTCCCTTAACCTATAAGTCTTCAATACACCAAAATCACTAAGGGGCACTAGATGCACTTACAATCTCCCCCTTTTTGGTGATTGATGACAACATAGGTTAAGTTTTCAACGGGGATAAACATATGAAGTGTATACACTGATATTGAGGAATTTGATTACAAGATATAGAAGAACTCCCCCTGAAGATGTGCATAGTGAGGAATTTGCTTTTGAGGCAATGCACATTTGAAGAGTTGAATCATGGAGATCTCCCCCTATATCTTGTAATTCATACACGCATTTGATATATAATATGAAGAATTTGAAATGCATGATGAAATATGGTGCCTGATGAGATTCAGCATGCGTGCAATGTCATTAACAAGGAATAAGCAAGCAAAGCATAATGCAACAAAAGTATCAGTGCACCATCGGGTTTAAGATTACAACTCGATCCAAATAAAAGTTTCAGAAGAACGAGAGTTGTAACTTAAAAGAAATGCCCTTAATATAGACCCGCTTGAAGACTAACTCAGATTTCTCCCCCTTTGTCATCAAATGACCAAAAGGATTGAAACTGAGGACTAACGCCCCTGAAGAATTTCAAGTCGATGGAGGAGCGCCAGCGTTGTCGGGGTTGTTTGTTGTAGCAGGGCCTGCTGCAGAGTCGTCCAAATCTTCATACTCATCAGTGTCACGTGATGAAGAATAAGAGCTGGCCACCAGTGGAGGAATTTTGACCCTCTTGAATTTCTTCGGAGGAGGTGCAGACCAGTCAAATTCTTCCTTGAGACCCATAGTCTTCAGTTCTTCAGCGCTATAGACATGAGTGAGGACAGCCCAGGTGTGGTTGAAGGTTTCATGAAGGTAGTATTGGTTCTTCTTCACTGCATTGTGTGTTGAGGTCATATTGTGAAGAAGTGCACCAAACTGACGCTTTACCCATTTGTGATTGCGATCAACCTTCTGATGAAGACTGAGAAGTAACTCATGGTCAGTCATCACCCTGGGTGCTGTGGCTTGAGGATTTTGCTTGGCTGAGGTATTTGCGGCAGAGTCATGTGTGGCAGAATCGTCATTGGTAGAGTAAGATGCAGCCTTGCGAAATTGACCATCCAATGGACGAATGCCTTCATCGATCACAGCAGCGTCCTTGCCTTTATCATTAGCTGATGAAACTGTCTGTTTGAGGACTTCAATGGGAGGCAAGTAGCTACCGTGGTTCAGAGTGTCAGCTTTGTAATTCAATGAAGATCTTGCCCTGATGAATCTCATAATCCAAGGAGAATAGGGCTTCAGCTCGAATGGTGACATAGCAATATTGGCCAGAGTCCTCATGAAGAAATCATGGAAGTTGACGGGAACGCCATGAATGATGTTGAAAAGCATATTCTTCATGATGCCAACGACTTCTTCATCATTTGAGTCGTGGCCTTTGATAGGACTCATTGTCTTCGTCAGAATTCGATAGACAGTCCCGAGGCACATATAATAATTCCTTGACGAGGAATTTGGTTCGTGGGGCCTGCCTTGGCTTCAAAGGCTTCATCAGCACTTGCGTATAGTGATTTGAAAGTTCTGGTTCGTTGTAGATACAACGAGCACCATCAAGTGGAGGACTGAGTGGTAGAGCATGAAGCAATTCAGTTGCTGGTGCCTTGTAGTGAGTATTTTCAGACATCCAGTCTAATACCCATGAGTTCACGTCTTCAGCGTCTCCGGTGATGTGCAGAGTTGCATAGAATTGAAGAATGAGTTCTTCATTCCAGTCACAGATATCAGTGCAGAAATTCAGAAGTCCTGCGTCATGAAGAACACTGAGGACAGGCTCAAAGCCGGGCAGAGACTCCATGTCCACATGAGGAATATGTGCGTGATCGAAGACTTTGTCTTTGTTGAAGAGCACTGTGGAATAGAAATTGGCTTGGCTGGCAGTCCAGAAACGCCTCTTCCTTATGCGAGCAGAATCATATGGATTATAATCAGTGAAGAATACGTGCTCGGCAAAGAAATCTTCAGCCTTGAACTTCTGTTTGCTTGAGAACGGATTCTTTGGCTTTGGCAGAGGGGTGTCAGTGAGTTGCATCACCACCTCAGGAATCGCGAGCTCAGGTTCTTCAGGCTGAGGAATTTCTTGTTCCTCAACAGGTGCAGTCTGAGGATCAGCAGCAGCAGGTTCATCAGCACTAGTGGCTGGAATTTCTTCATGGACAGATGAAGTGGGATGAGTTTCTTTAGAGCCCATTTGAATAGTTGGAGCAGGGGACTGAGGTATCTGTTGGATTGGGGTGAAGAGTGGAGAATTTGGATGCTGACTTTGCCAAAAGTCACTGTTCATCACTGGCGTTGTGCTTCCAATATCCACATCTTCTTCAAGTTCCTCAACACCGGCCTCTTCAGCTGTGAACTGAGGCATAGGCGAGGAAATGATTGGGGTTGAAGGGATTGCTTCCACTTCAATTTCTTCATCAATCTGCTCTGACGAAGTAGCAGAGTGATTTTCTTCATCAGATCCGTTTGGGATCTCATAGTATTCTCCAAAAGGAACAAGGTCCTTTGATGGCATGGAGGAAATCGGAACAACATCAATTGGATTTTCGAGTGAACTGGTCATTGGCTTCATTTTCATCGCAGCCGAAGAGTTTGACGCAGCTGATGCCTTCCTTTTCTTCACTGCAGCTCGCTCTGCAGCCTTGGTCTTCTTCACATCAGAAGCAGATGGAAGAATTGGAGTTGGTGTGGGCGCGGGAGGAGCTGAGGAATCTGGTTCATTTTCTTCAGGCGCAACTGATGCAGTTGCTTCGATCTCTTCAGTTTCTTCAGGCACACCACTAGTGGATGCCCTGGCAATTTCTTCAGCGGCTGGAATTTCTTCACCAGCCCTGAAACGAGCATGTTCTTCAGCAGGCTGAAAGTCATCAGCGGTGCTGGCATGTTCTTTAGCAGGCTGAGCAGAGTCTGCAGCCTGAAGATTTTCTTGTTGCGATGGGGCTGCAACATTTGTGAATTTCTTCGTCAGATTGACGAATCTTACTTTAGCTCCTTGCCAATCAGCATAGTAGGCATCAAAGTCTTTGCTGAGGGCTTGAATTTCAGACTGAGCCTGGAGAAGTTCCTCAGGTGTCATTCTGACAACGTTTTTCTTCAGGAGCTTCTTCTTTCTGTATTGAGCTTTCCTAATCTCTCTTGCCTTTTCAAACTTCCATTTCTCTTCAGTGATGAAATGGGTCAGCATGTGACTTTCACCAGAGGTCAGATGAAAATCAGGCATAGGGGTGTTAGGATCCTTGTGCCAGAGATCAATGTAATCGAGGATTTTTCTCGGATCCAAAAGAAGTGGCACAGATGTGCCTTTGGCTCTAGCGGCCTTCACCTGTCTGTCTCTGATGATTTCTGCAAGTTCATCATCAGAAGCTTCATCATCAGAAGGCACATGGAATGCGACCTGTTTCTTCTTTGGACTTGGCCGAGGACCTCGTCCAGCTGTTGCTTTGGTCTTCAACAGTGTGGGGCCTGATGAGGAAATTGGTGCAGCTGAGGAACTTGCTGAAACACCAGAGGCAATCGAGAAACCAGCAGTCCTTTGACATGTAGCCAGATGCACAGGAGCTGAGGACTTTGAAGGAGCTGTTGAGGACTTTGGTGGAGCTGTAGCAGTGTGAGGAATTTGCCGAGAGGGCACTGTTGGTGAAGCACTTGGCTTACGAGCAGGCTTCTTTGGCATGGATTTCCTCGGTTTGACCGAGGCCTCAGTAGCAGTAGCAGTGGCAGAATCCTCATTGAATTTCTTCACTGCCTCCTTGGCTTGTCTTGCCAATTTAGCTTGGCGCTTAGCCCATTCTTCAGGAAAGTCCTCACTACGTTTGATACTTGTGGGGTTAGCTACTTGTCCAGGTGCCAATGGAGCTCTTGGGCATGGAGGATTGAGGGCGAATTTCCTCATGTACTTTGGAGTCACATATCTGTATTCCCTCCATTCCCTTGCCCATCTCCGTTCAATCCTCTGAATGCGCACCTTGCGCTGATTTTTGTTTTCTTTGCCAAATTTTGCTTCATCAGGTGTGCAATAGTCAGCATAAATTTCCTCAGGGATTTCAAACACAGTCATAACCTCAGGTTTCTTTCCTCCTTTCTGCGGCTTCTTACCGTCTGCCATATTCTTCAGTTGAGGAATTTGAACAATCGAGTTCTCTGAAGAAGTATGCAGATTTTCTTCGAGGAACGCTGCAAATGAGTTAAGTTGATGAGAACCTAGTGATTCAGCAGCAGACATGAGTACCTGTGAACAGAGTACAGGTGCGAGGAATTCGGAGAGGTCATATGCGTTCTGAGAAGGTTTTTCGAAAAGAACAAGTTTTGAGGAATTTGACCAGATGAACCTTGAGGAATTTCACTAAGCGTTCTTGTCTTAGGTTCCAGAGTTGTACAGATCGAAGATCCACACAATTAGGGAATCTTGAAGAAAATGATTGCTTAGAGAAACATTTCAAGATCATATGATGTGTGAGGTGTTCATATGTGTGAAGATTTGAAGAATAAACACCTTTGAAGATTTTCAGGAAAGTTTGAGAATCAAAGTGAGTAATAAAAGTAACTTTTAATTACCCGAAGTGAAGAACACGACAAACTGAGAAGAACAGATGTGAAGTTCATCAGGTTAGATCTCCCACGCCCTAACTTGGCAGAGGAAGACAACTACGGCGGCGGCGGAGTGAAGATTTCCGCGGTCGGCGTGAGTACGACGGCGACGAGGTCGAGGCAGCAAAGCTCTTCCTCACCGGTGACGATGGAGTAGCGGCGGCGCTAGGGTTTGAGGAGCTCGAGTGAGAGAGTAGCGATCGAGCAGAGTAAATGAAGTGAGGAAGGGGAGAGGGGTATTTATAGACACGGTGAAAAACTGTTCGCCCGAAGATTTGGGATGAACGTGCCCCTGCCCTTTCTCCTTCACGCGACATGTGTCACCCACGTACTGTGTAGTTGAGATCGTGTACGACCGTGGGTGAATAGAATAATGCATTGTGGGATGCGGAACGGTTTGAGCGGCAAAACCAAAATTTTGGATAAGATTTGTTTTAAAGTTTCGTTCGCAATTTCTTCAGCTGACAAGGACACAGTGAAGATTTTGAACGAGTTTCAGATAGAACGCATATGAAGAATTTGTGAATAGATTGGGTTGAGTATAGCATAGAGGGGGAAGGGTCCGATCACATTCACTTAGCAGAAAAAGCAACTTGAAGAAATAGCTATAAGTGAATGCTGTAGAGGACATAAACTCATATATATATATAGCCAATGAAGAAAAACGAAGGAAATAGTGAAGATTTTGAAAAGTTTAAGAAATTGAAAAACTGAAGAATTTCAAAACTGAGAAAAAAACTCAAATTGAAGATTTTCAACTTTTTGTGGTGGCGTGACCCACCGTATAAGATTGATGATTTCAGACACCGCGTACAATTGTCGTAGGGTTCTGAGAATCAAATTCTTCATTAATGTCTTCACACTTAGAGTGTTATTCTTCATTGATTGAAGAAAAACGTTTTTCATGTGTTGCACATCTAAGTCATCAATTTTGCATAAGTGTTAGGATGTGTGTCCTTTTCAAAGAACATTCGAAGATTCTAAGATATTTAGCTCACACCGCAACTTGCTAAATCTCTTCTCATCCAAGGGCTTAGTGAAGATATCAGCTAGCTGTTCTTC
Source organism: Triticum dicoccoides (assembly GCF_002162155.2). NCBI lineage: Eukaryota > Viridiplantae > Streptophyta > Magnoliopsida > Poales > Poaceae > Triticum > Triticum dicoccoides. The sequence goes on from NC_041389.1 coordinate 560,075,017, forward strand.
AGTATTCACGTGCTCGATGGAGATGTCGCCCTTCAACACATGATCACGAAGAAAATGATGACGAATCTGAATGTGCTTTGTCTTCGAGTGCTGAACTGGGTTGTGAGCAATCTTGATGGCACTCTCGTTGTCGCAGAGGAGAGGCACATTCTTCACGTTGACGCCATAGTCCTTGAGTGTTTGCTTCATCCAAAGCAGTTGAGCACAGCAAGAGCCAACAGCAATGTATTCAGCTTCCGCAGTGGACAGTGATACGCAGTTCTGTTTCTTTGAGGACCAACAGACAAAGATCGTCCGAGGAAATGACAAGTGCCAGAAGTTGACTTGCGGTCCACACGATCACCAGCATAGTCAGAGTCAGAATATCCAATGAGATCAAAAGCAGAGCCCTTGGGGTACCACAATCCTAGTGTTGGTGTGTGAGCTAGATATCGAAGAATATGCTTCACAGCCTTATGGTGTGATTCCTTCGATGTAGCTTGAAATCGGGCACACATGCAAACACTAAGCATTATATCTGGCCTAGATGCACATAAGTACAATAAAGAACCAATCATGAAGCTGTATACCTTGTGATCGAAGTCAATACCATTTTCATCAGTGCATAGATGGCCATTTGTGGGCATAGGAATTCTGACGCCTTTGCAATCTTGCATGCCGAATTTCCTCAGTACATCTTTGAGGTATTTCTCCTGAGATATGAATATGCCATTGCGCTGTTGACGAATTTGAAGACCTAAGAAGAATTTCAACTCTCCCATCATAGACATTTGATATTCTTCACTCATCATATAGGCAAATTCATCACTATAACGTTGGTTAGTACAGCCCAAGATAATATCATCAACATATATTTGGCACACAAACAGTTCACCATCATAAGATTTAGTAAAGAGAGTAGGGTCGAGTGAACCGGGTGTGAAGCCATTCTTCACAAAGAATTCCTTCAATGTATCATACCACGCCCGAGGGGCTTGCTTGAGGCCATAGAGGGCCTTATTAAGTCCGAAGACTTTGTCAGGATTCTTTGGATCTTCAAAACCTGGGGGTTGAGCAACATATACTTCTTCCTCAAGCTTACCATTGAGGAATGCACTTTTCACATCCATTTGATATAAGATGATATCATGATGGTTAGCATAAGCAAGTAATATGTGAATAGCCTCAAGTCTAGCAACAGGTGCAAAAGTTTCATCAAAATCAATTCCTTCAACCTGTGTGTAGCCTTGAGCTACCAGTCGTGCCTTATTCCTCACCACAAGGCCATTTTCATCTTGCTTGTTGCGGTAGATCCACTTTGTGCCAATGATATTATGCTTGCGAGGATCTGGATGTTTGACCAGTTCCCAGACATTGTTGAGCTCGAACTGATGTAATTCTTCTTGCATAGCCTGAATCCATTCCGGCTCCAAAAATGCTTCATCTACCTTAGTAGGCTCTGTGATAGAGACAAAAGTATAGTGCCCACAAAAGTTAGATAAATGTGAAGCTTTTGAGCGTGTGAGAGGACCTGGTGCTCTAATGTCATCGATGATCTTCTCCACTTGCACTTCTTTTGCAACGTGAGGATGAGCTGGTTGTCGCTGAGAAGTTTGGTCAGCATTTTCTTCAGCACCATTTTCCTCAGCATTTTCTTCAGGTGTATCAGCTCGATGTTCTTCATGAACTGGAATGAATTCTTCAGCAAATTCTTCAGTAGGAATGACATCCTCAGTTGCCTTGAACTTGATAGAATCATCAGGTGCTGGTTCATCTAACACAGAAGGTAGGTGCTCTCTTTGCGAGCAATTAGTTTCATCGAACCGCACATCTACAGTGTCAACAATCTTGTGAAGAACAATGTTGAAGACTCTGTAGGTGTGCGAGTCCTTTCCGTAACCAAGCATAAAACCTTCATGTGCTTTCGGTGCAAATTTAGAATTGTGGTGAGGATCTCTAATCCAACATTTAGCACCGAAGACTTTGAAATAACTCACATTGGGTTTCTTGTCATTAAGGAGTTCATAGGCCGTCTTCTTGAAGAATTTGTGAAGATATACTCTGTTGATGATGTGGCACGCAGTATCAATTGCATCAATCCAAAAACAATGAGGCGTTTTGTATTCATCAAGCATAGTGCGAGCCATCTCAACAAAAGTTCTGTTCTTGCGCTCCACGACGCCATTTTGCTGAGGAGTATAGGGAGCAGATAACTCATGAGTAATACCAAGTTCATCAAGATAGTCATCAAGACCGGAATTCTTGAACTCAGTTCCATTGTCACTTCTGATGTGCTTGATCTTCACACCAAAGTTGGTTGAAGCCCTCGAGGAAAAATGTTTGAAGACTTCCTGCACTTCATGTTTGTAAGTAACAATGTGTACCCATGCATATCAAGAGTAATCATCAACAATGACAAAACCATATAGAGATGCATCATTAGTGACTGCTGAGTAATGATTAGGTCCGAAGAGGTCCATGTGAAGCAATTCGAATGGACGAGTAGTGGTCATGATAGTCTTCGCTGGATGCTTGGCCTTGGTCATTTTTCCAGCTTCACAGGCTCCGCATAAGTGATCCTTAAGGAATTTGACATTCTCAATGCCAATGACATGCTTCTTCTTCGCAAGCGTGTGCAAATTCCTCATGCCTGTGTGACCAAGTCGTCGATGCCATAGCCAGCCTTCTGAAGCTTTTGCAAGTAGACACACGGCTGGTTGTGGTCCTGTAGAGAAATCAACAATATACAAATCTCCTCTCCTAAAGCCTTCAAAGACTTTGGAATTGTTAGCTTCCATAATCACAACACAGCGATACTTGCCAAAGACAACAACCATATCAAGATCACAAAGCATTGAGACTGACATGAGGTTGTATCCTAAGGACTCAACAAGCATGACTTTGTCCATGTGTTTATCCTTAGAGATCGCAACCTTACCAAGACCCAATACCTGACTTTTGCCTTTGTCAACAAAGATGATGTGCTTCAGATGTGACGGTGATAAGGGAGCATCCATCAAAATATTCTTGTCACCAGTCATGTGATTTGTACATCCACTATCGAGGACCCATTCAGTGGCTTTGGGTTGATCATCCTGCAAATGAATTAGTGTAACTTACAATCTCATATGCTTCATCAATGAAGAATATGATATCAAGTTCATCAGATGAATTTTATCAAGCAATAAACAGATATAGCAGTAGGAGGACGTGTGAAATTTTATTTCATCATGATTCGCCTGCGTCCTTTCAGGCAATTTTGTCAGGTCCCCAGCAAATTCTTCAGACGTTAAGGCACGTCTGGAGACCTGACCCTGCAGAAGAGATTAGTTCTTTTTCTTCACCACCCACATCTGAAGGGATGGCAAAGAGTTCATCACTCTGCGAGCACCATACGAGAATGGTGGCATAGAAGCCAAACCATTTCGTTTCACATAAGAGGGGTTAGGGTAAGCATATGAATAAGTAGAGAAATTCTTCGAGGACTTATGAACATAATGGTTTGAAGAATAATGCACATATTCATAGCCCTTAGCTCTACCTTGCGAAACAGAGTTGTTAGCACGATGATAATCATATGAGGACTTTGATCCATTTGAGGAATTTGATCCATATGAAGAATTTGATCTAGGGTTCCTGTTCTTCACTGGTGGTGTCATGAGGACATTCACCTGAAGACTTTTAAGGCACTTCTTGGGAACCCAGATTTTCTTCATAGGAGAACCATTCCTGTAGTTAGTGCCAACATATCTAGCAAATACTTCACCATTCTGATTTTTGGTTTATAGTTGGAGTCAAATGACTCATCAGAAGGATGAGGAGATTCACATGTAAAGCCAGATAAGTTAGATGGATCAATTGGAGGTCCCTTTGCAGCAACCCATGAGGTTTTCGGGTACTTCTCAGGCTTCCAATATGTTCCATCAGCATTAAGTTTCTTCTCAAAGGCGATACCCTCTTTCCTAGGGTTTCTGTTGAGGATCTGCTTTTTAAGCACATCACAAAGAGTCTGATGCCCTTTGAGGCTTTTGTACATGTCTGTCATGTACAGTTCCTTCAGCTCTGCATCGTCAGTGATACTAGCAATGTCCTCAAATGAGGAATTAGTGATAGCAGAGGCAGGTGAAGAATTTGTAACAGTTGAAGCATTTGAACATTCAGGTGAAGAATTAGCAGATTCACGTTCAATGCACTTTAAGCATGGAGGAACAAATTCTTCCTCAGAAGCGTTGATTTGTTGAGCTAGTAATGAATCGCGCTCCTCCTGAAGATCTTCATAACTCACTCTTAGCTTCTCGAGATCTTGCTTTCTTTGAAGAAATTCATAAGAAAGTTTCTCATGATCAGATAAGAGAGTGTTATGATGACTTTGAAGGTTATCAAACCTAGACTGAAGTCTCTGAAGATTTCCAGTCAGGGCTTTAGTGCGATCCATTTCTTCACCCAACATATCATCACTTTTGTCTAGCATGTTTTGAACCTTTTCAAAAGCCCTTTGTTGTTTTACAGCAATCTTAGCAAGTTTAGAGTAGCTGGGCTTGAGATCCTCATCAGATTCATTTTCACTAGATTCAGAGGAGGTGTATTTGAGTACCTTTGCACCTTTTGCCATGAAGCAATAGGTGGGAGCATAGTCATCATTATCTTCATCAGGCTTGTCGGTGGGGTCAGTTTCTTCAGTGTTGAAGATGGACTTGCTAACGAAAGTAGTAGCGAAGGCCAGACTCGCCACACCAGATTCGGATTCTTCAGACGCCTCCTCTTCCTCATGTTCCTCAGATTCAGCTTCAGAGTCCATTTCCTTGCCAATGAATGCCCGAGCCTTCTTGGAGCTGCTCTTTTTGTGAGATGAAGACTTCGAGGATTTTGATGACGAAGATTTTGACGATTTCTTCTTCTTCTTCGCATCATCAGAAGTGTAATCCTTGTATTTCTTCTTCTTCAATTCCTTTTCCCACTGAGGACAATCTTGAATATAATGACCATGTTTCTTGCATTTGTGGCACAGCCTTCTCTTATAGTCACTTGATGAGGAATCACTTCTTCTTGAGGATTTTCCAAAGCGACCACGTCTTGAGAACTTCTGGAATTTCTTCACGAGCAGTGCTAGCTCCTGGCTCAATTCTTCAGGATGACCAAGGCTACTACCAGAATCCTCACATTCAGACTCAGACACAACCTTGGCCTTCAGGGCACGTGGTTTGCCATAGCTCGAACCATAGAGATCTCTCTTTTCAGGAAGCTGGAACTCGTGAGTATTTAGCCTTTCGAGGATATCAGCAGGATCAAGAGACTTGTAGTCAGCTCATTCTTGTATCATCAGACCTAGAGTATCAAATGAGGAATCAAGCGATCTCAACAGTTTCTTCACCACCTCATGGTCAGTGATGTCAGTGGCACCGATGGCTTGAAGCTCATTTGAGATGTCAGTGAGGCGATCAAAGGTTTGTTGGACATTTTCATTATCGAGTCTTTTGAAGCGGTTGAAGAGATTCCGAAGAACATCAACTCGAGAGTCATGCTGAGTTGAGACTCCTTCATTCACTTTAGACAGCCTATCCCAGATAAGCTTAGCAGTTTCCAAAGCACTCACTCTTCCATACTGTCCTTTACTCAGATGGCCACATATGATATTCTTCGCTTGAGAATCGAGTTGCTTGAATCTCTTCACATCGGTAGCGTTCAGTGAGGGTGAGACAGAGGGAACACCATTTTCCACAACATACCAGAGATCGTTATCAATTGCCTCGAGATGCATTCGCATCTTGTTTTTCCAGTAGGGGTAGTCCGTCCCATCAAAGGTAGGACACCCATCCGAGACCTTGATCATACCTGCGGTCGACATAACTAAAACTCCAGGTGGTTAAACCAAAATCACACAGTACAAGGGAGTACCTTGCTCTGATACCAATTGAAAGTGCGTTATGTCGACTAGAGGGGGGTGAATAGGCGATTTTTATGAATTCTTCACTAAGGAATTTGCCGGTGAGGTAATTCCTTAGCGAAGAACTATTAGCAGCGGAATAAGTACTTAGAAGTAAGCATAACAGAATACAAGCATGGTCATCATGATGAAATGAAGACTAGCACAGAGTACAGAAAGCGTAATCATAGGATAACACAAGATGAACACAAACAGACTGAAGAAATTGAACTGAGGAAATTGAGAAAGTCTTCAGTCAAAGTCTTCAAACACAGATATGAACAAACACTCAACACAGTAATGAGGAAATAAAAGGGTTGAGGAAATAGAACCAGTTAGGTTGGTCAAGACAACGATTAGGTAGACCAGTTCCAACTGCTGTCTCAGTTGTATGTCTGGTTGGAGCTGCTGGGTATTTAAACTCGAGGACACACAGTCCCGGACACCCAGTCGCTGAGCACGCAGCTCAGGACACCCAGTCCTCACCGTATTCTCCTTGAACTAAGGTCACACAGACCTCGTCCAATCCCTCGTGGTAAGTCTTCAGGTGACTTCCAAACCTTCACAGACTTGGTCACTCTGCGATCCACAATTCCTTTTGGATGCTCTAGACCTTGACACCTAACCATCTGAAAGAAGCACAGTCTTCAAAGGTAACAAGCGTCGGATCCACGCAGGATCAATTTCTTTAGTGATGCTCAATCACTTTGGGTTTATAGGGGTTTGGTTTTGGGTTTTCCTCACTCGATGATTTTCGCTCAAAGTCCTCGGAGGATGGGTTGCTCTCAAATGACAAGTGTCAAGTTCTCTCGGAGCAGCCAACCAGCTAGTGGTTGTAGGGGGCGGCTATTTATAGCCTAGGGAGCAGCTCGACATGATAAGACATAAATGCCCCTCAATGATATGACCGTTAGGTGGATAAGATATTTTGGGACAGCTGGCGCGCAGCACAGCAACGGTCGGAAATTTGACTCTCAAATTCCTCAGGGCTATCATGTTCCTCACTGTGTAGGTAATTCGCACTGACGAATTCCTAACTCCTCAGTCAGAACAAATTCATCAGCGACCAGAAGAACTTCGTCTCTGTCACTGAAGAAAGTGACTGAACTGTATGAGATTTCCAAAGGCTTCACTCGAAGGGATTGGTAGGTGTAGGATTTTGAGTTGAGCATCACATGGAAATTTTTCCTTAGTATTTCCTCGACCCCCTTTAACACCTGTGTTTCCTATGACTCAAGAAAGAGAAAATGAAACTACGAAAACAAAAGTCTTCACGCTTCATGTTCCACAAATGAATACCAAGTCTTCAAGGTCACACCAATTTCTTCACTTTCAAAGTCTTCAAAAAGTCTTCAGAATATCAAATCTTCAGTTGAAGAACTTAATTTTTAGGGGTCGACTTTCTCTGTAAATATCAAACTCCTCATAGACTTATAGACCTGTGTACACTCACAAACGCATTAGTCCCTTAACCTATAAGTCTTCAATACACCAAAATCACTAAGGGGCACTAGATGCACTTACAACTCCATCTTCTGCCACTGCACCATCAACCAGATCTGCTACTGCTGCTGCAAAGGGTAAGGCTCGAGCTACTAGGGCTTCAACTGCTGCAAAGGGAGCAAGGGCAGCTTTCTTGCCTCCAAGACCAAACAGTGGTTCCGAGAGAGTCAGAAAGCCAAGCCAGAAGATCAAGGACTACCTGACTGCTTCTGGTGCAGCATGGGATTGATGTTGCGATCCAAAATATGATTTATCATGTTATGCCACTACTACTATTTTGATGACCAAGTGATCATCAAGTTATGTTCTGGTACTTTAATGACCAACTTAGGTTCTGCTACTCCAGTTATGATCCTTCTGTCAAACTATGGCATTCTAGTAGTTCTGTGATGATCAACTGTGATGATCAATTAATCTAGTGCTACTCTAGTTATGATGATGCTGCTACTCTTGTGATGCTACACTTGTGCCAAAAAGCCAAAAAGCCTACTTGATGCCTCGACGTCGATAAAAAGCCAAAAACCCCTACTTGATGCCTCGGCGTCAACAAAAAGCCAAATAAACCTAGTTCACCCTACTTGATGCCTCGGCATCGATAAAAAGCCAAAAACCCCTACTAGATGCCTCGGCGTCGATAAAAAGCCAAAAACCCTAGTTCACCCTACTTGATGCCTCGGCGTCGATAAAAAGCCAAAAACCCTAGTTCAACCTACTTGATGCCTCGGCGTCGATAAAAAGCCAAAAACCCCTACTAGATGCCTCGGCGTCGACAAAAAGCCAAATAAACCTAGTTCACCCTACTTGATGCC
>NC_041389.1:560083659-560088946 GCF_002162155.2 Triticum dicoccoides
AACCCCTACTAGATGCCTCGGCGTCGATAAAAAGCCAAAAACCCTAGTTCACCCTACTTGATGCCTCGGCGTCGATAAAAAGCCAAAAACCCATACTTGATGCCTCGGCGTCAACAAAAAGCCAAATAAACCTAGTTCACCCTACTTGATGCCTCGGCGTCGACAAAAAGCCAAATAAACCTATCAGTTGAGCATAAACATACTTAAGATCAATTTCAACAACTGTAAATAGCTTACTAAGCTCAAAAACACCAGTTGAACAGAAACATACTTAAGGTCACATTCAGCATTAGTTCAAATCCATACATAATCATAGTTGAAGATTACTACATTACATCACCATAGTTCAAAAGTACTCATGGGTAATATAATTTAAACTACTATCATTACAACAAATGCCAAACCACACTCTGCAAAAGGTCAGCAAATGCCAAACCACACTCTGCTTATCCATTTATGATGGCCTTGACCCCCCGCAGCTTCACATTGCTCTCTTCAACTGTCTTCTTGAGCTCATCAATCTGCTTCTCCAAATTCTTCCTCTCTTCAGCTAGCTTGAGCTTCATGTTCCTAATGACAGTTGCTTGAGCAGCTGCTAGGTTCTTAACAATGCTATACTTCTCTTGAAGCTTGCTGGTTTCAACATCTTTCCTTTCTACCTCTCCCCTCCTTTCCCGAGCATCCAAAAGTCCATTGACATCGTCAACCAACTTCTCATAGCTCTGCTGCAGCTTCTTCTTCTCTTGTGTCAAGTCATGAACAGTAAGTGAATGCATCGGATTTTCCTCATTCATGTCTCTCTTACTTTGTTCATACATAAACCATAACTTGGCTAATGCATTCTCAAGGGTGTTGGGTCAAGCTGGATCAATCCATTCAACTAATCCACAGTTTCTACCTTCCTGAACAAAATCAGAATAACATAAACAAATACATTAGAATGCTTCCAAGCAACACTATTTAAATACTATCCTCACATTCAGAGCTGAAGAGAGGACTACTTAAACCTGTCCTCATGCTACTTAAACAATGTTGTCCTGCTATAAAGTAAACAAAATCAATCAAATGACCTAACATGTCTGGATAAACAAGTTGCATCCTTTGTCCTGCTCCAGTAACACATGCATCCTTTGTCCTGCTCCAGTAACCCATGAATATTCTAACTTAACAATGTTGCCAGACCATGGTTTTAAGATGCTGCCAGAGTAAACAATTGCTTCTAATCCACTTTCCTAACTTAACAATACAATTAAACTTAACAATAAACTGCAATGCCTGCCTCCACAGTACAGATCCAGAGAAAACAAATCACAATATACCTTCTCAGCACAGCAAAGAAACCTCCTGCCAGTGTGGATTCCTTCGAAAGCAACACGCCTTTCTGCAGCCTTCCCATGTTCATGGCAGAGAACAACCAACTCTGTTTCAGGTCCCTCGAAATCGGAGTCTTCAGTGGTAGCAGGGATTTGTAGGGCATAGGAATACCAGGCATTTGATCCACATGTCAGCAAACAAGCGCATTCAAGAAAAAACCCCAAATCACAAACCCTAACCCTAAAAATCTGAACTTACCTTAATGATGCCGTCATCAGAAGCTGAGCTGACGTACTCCACGGTGTTCTCGCTGCTATCGTACCCATCGCTCCAGGAAACCATGGTGATGCGGCGGGGGTGCGGTGATGCGGTGGGGGCGCGGCGACGCGGCGGCGGGTGCGGCGAGCAAGACAGAGGAGCAAGACATAGGAGGAGGAGTGAGCGAGAGGAGAGCAGCGAGACAGAGTGGGGAGTGGGGGCAGCGACCGGCCTTTTCAGGTGGGGTGGAGGGGGATGGAGGGGGACGGCACCGTCAAGCGCCGTCTAAGGGCTGTCGGGACGGCCGACGGTGCCACATACGCAAAAACGGGCCCCGCCTGTCATAAACAAGCTTAACTGAGCCCGATCCGCCGATCAATGCTTTCTGCAAAAAGATTACCGTAGACACGGTGTTTTTTGCAAAAAAAATGTATGGTAGTGGTTTTCGCAGAGCTTGCCTTCAAAGTGGTGGTTTTCTGCAATTTATTTGTGTTTACGTGTAAAAATTTATAGATTACTTCATGAAAATGTTCAAATAAAAGAATTGTGTTGTGAAAACATGAAGTGTCAACGAGTGAGATATAATGCTTTCTTCAGTGCTCTAGTTAAGATGAGGTATAATATTTAGGGAAGAGAGAAGTCACTACTTTGAAGGGTGGAAACAGGTTTCTTTTCCTAACGCGAGTCTTCTGCTACTAGAAATCGCTCCGACATTGAACCTTCAACACTGATCAGCCTCAGGCCACCAGCCAGTGATAACTTCCATCATTGACAGTTTTTGCCTTTTGTTTCATTAGGTATTTAGCTTTCAGTGCATCTACATATATTCAGAGATTAAAATTTCAAATAAAATGCATCTACATATATTCAGTGCTAATGTTGTCAGTTTTAGACATTTCCTGTGTTGTTCACTTTTAGTTTTACACAAAATTTAACTGCTATAGTAAAACTGGATATGCTAGCACTCATTTAAGACAAAGTTTCAGACTTAGCAGCTCCAAAGGTTTTTCAATTCAAACAACATACTGAATTCACACATAGATGCAATGCAGACATCTTCAGCACATGGACATCTCACTGTCCTGACATAGAGCAAATGCAACAGGAAAAAACCATAAAATCTTTCTAAAAACACCTACATCAGACTGAATCTTCATCTCCAGTCTCTTTATTTCAACAGCTTGGATGTCAACCTTCTCCTGCAGTTTTTGTATCTCCATTTTCTCACACCTCTCTGTCTCCAGTTCTGCCACCAGCCTCATGTTCCGCTCTCTGTTCTCCCATACAACATTATGCAGGTCCACAATCAGCCGCTTAACAAATGGTGTCGTCGAATCATCCACCAAGTAGTAGTACTCACAGCCACCACCACCAGTTCCTCCAATCTTGTGCATTTTCAGAAAAGATCTAAAATGTGCAACCAAAACAGTGCCAATTAAACGGAATAAGAACAATGCGGGAAAAAGATACTTGTCGAAACCTGCACTTGTGATTTCTTCTTCCTGGATTGTCATCACTTAATGGAATCCATCTCGGCATCTTCAATCTGCAAATGCAATGAATCGGTGGCTTATAGTCCATAGGGTGGTCTCTAGGGGATAGGAAGGCCTAAACTACGGTGGTGCCTAGAGGAGGATGAACCGTGTGACAAGCTCGAGCTCCCCATGGCGGAGGAGGATGAGCAGAGAAGAGAAGAGGAAGGAAAGGGGACTGGGGATGAATCCTAGCAGGGGAGGGGGATTTATTCTTCCTGCCCGATATAGGAACTCTCACAACCGATTGCCGCACGAAGTAGGCGCCTCGGTCGATCCTATATGGTAAAGCCGCCACCACATGGACAAAACTGGCGTCACAAACCCATCAAAACGGCCTTAGGGGGTGATTTGTTTGGTATATGATAGTCCAGGGGATTAAGAATCCGGTTTGCGGTTTGGGGGCGATGTGCTCGAAATCTGAGAGTTCTGGGTTATGTGGGCTTCTGTCATTGTAATTTCGATAAACTTTTATAATAGATCTAATCATTCGCAAAAAAGCACCTTTGAACAGTTTCAACCACGTCTATAGGAAGGGCCGAAGGGAGGCTTTTATTTTCCTTTTGTAACCCCTTGGGATGTTGGGGCCTTGTTTTTTGACCGGATCAGTAGGAGCTCTGCCTTTTCATTATATTAGAGGGAAAAATTGTACAAGACTGCTGGGGGTAGCAGCCGGAGAGCAAAGGCTAAACATAAGAAGAAGAAGAAAAGAAGCTGAAGCCAAAGGGCAATCAGCTTCACTCCCAAAAGGACTACTCCCCTGCCTCCCTAAGGAGGCTAATCGCATCTCTTGCAAGGAGCAACACAGTAAGGCTGGAGTTCGTCGAAGCTTTGAACACTCTGTTGTTTCTCTCAATCCAAAGGTTCCAAGCAATGTACACTGCCACCGTGCATTCGTCTGTAGCATTTCCTTTCCTCTTGAGCATGCAAACTTTGTGTCCCAGCAATGTTGGGGCCTGTTTGGCTCCACTATTTGTTAATGAAAGCACGTGTTTTGTTCCAAAAAAAACTAGTGGACCCAGCATGAATGACAAGTGTCCCAGCAATTCAAATATCGAATTTTGAACTAGAGGGAGGGGATCTGGATTACACTGAAAGGCAAGCATTGTGTATTACCGAAAAAGGCTTGCGCCCCGCTATATTAATATAGCAACCACCCGATACAGCCAGAAGTACGATGCTGGGGCAAACAGCACAAGCATGCCCAAAAGAAAAACAAGAGAAAAACAAGAATGCCGACAGCACGGATGAACGAAAGCTGAAGTATCCCGCAACCGTTGCGCCCACTAGAGACATCCACCACGCTCCAATGCCATCGAGTCGTCGCGAACCAAGCAACACCTTCAAGAAGGACTGCGACGACGACGACGCTGCTGCCCGGACGAATCCTAGGATTTCTCCCGGTACACGGAGGGAAGCGGGCGAGAGGTACTCCCGACGCCCTTCAAGAAGGTTGATGGCGCCCGCAGGCGTCACCGCGTCGGTGCCGGGCGGACCCGAGAGGGATTTCGCCCTAACCCTCATACCCACAACCCAGGACCAACCGGCGGCTCCACCACGCAAACCGCCCACCAACCTGCGCCACCACAGTCACGAGGACACCACCGTCGTCCCTCCACCGCAGACACTGCGAGGCCGGCCGAACCAAACGAGACCACCGCCGATAGGGACCAGGAGCACCACAGCCACTTGAGAGGGGACAACCTCCACGGCACAAGCCGTAGCAGACCGAACGCAGGCGCGGAAGCACGCCGGACCCCCTGCCCAGCCGGGCCCAGATCGGCGGCTGCAGCCGACGCAACGCAGAGCCGCCGATCCCAACGACCGCATCCCGCCAGCCCAGCCGGAGGAGACCCGCCGGAGGCCAGACCAACCCGCCCTGACCCAGATCCGGCCCAAAAGGGCCCAGATCTGGGCCTGCAGGGCTCCGCCGACCAACCCCCGCCGCTAGCCGCCACCGCCGCCAAAGGGCCGCGCCGCCGCCAAATCTGCGCCCGATGAACACCGGGGCACCGCCCGCCGAGGCGCATCATCACCGGAAGCCGCCGCCCGAGCCGGGGAACCGCGAGGGGGAGAGGAAGAGGCCCTCCACCGCCGGCCTCGCCATGGCGCCGCGCGGGCAACACCCGGCCATGCCAGCCGGCGGCAGCGGCGGGAGGAGGGGTGGGAGGAGGGGGCTGGGC
>NC_041389.1:560089177-560096922 GCF_002162155.2 Triticum dicoccoides
GGGGAAAGTGGGCGGAGGGAGCAGCTAAACTCGTTTGAGCAACTAACGCCAACCTTCCAATATGCCCAGGGCCAGCATTGTGTATTTAAACAAGCACAAGCATAGTCAGAAGCTTACCTACAAGGCGTCAGCTTATCACCGATTCACCGCAGTAAGGGCAGAGGATTAGTAGCAGAGGTTTCGGTGGCTTGTTGGCATGTGAGGAGAAGACGAAGAAGCCATGGGCTTTCTCCATGTCTGCGCTCTGCTCAGGGGTCTCTGAAGGAACATGAGGGTGGCGGCTGAGTAACACAACATAGAACCGTGCTAGCCAGCCCCGTTAGTTATAGGGCACACTATCGCGTTCTTTCCTTTTGTGCCCACGGGATCAAACGGACATATATCCATTTAATGAGTTGCAGGCGCGGGCTAGACCATTGTTCAGTAAAGGAAGAGAAACCCGAAATACACAATGTAATACAAGTAAATGAACGAATCTCTATGTGGATGTCTAGTCCAGATTTCAGGATCATTTGGGCCCCTGACCCGAAAGGCATATGCGAAACTTTCCGCACTAATATTGGCCAGCCACGTAGTTTATGTGCTTGTATTTGTGGGCTTAGTTTACATTCCGATTGGCCTGACATGCATCTCGGCTTCAAATAATTAGGTAAATTATATTCTTTCAGTGTGCTTTCTATCATCAAATATATAATCTGTACTTAACTTAAAACTATTTCATCATCGAACTAGTTTAAAATAGTAATTTGCTATCTGTCAAATGTATAATTCTGTACTAAAGTTAAAACTTCATCTTCACTGTGAGATGTGATTCCCTTGAAGTCCGGAGTGTTGTTATGGGTGACTTTGCAGTGAAATTCAGAGTCAGGTCCAAAATAGATGGGTTTAACTGGGTGTTGGTGGCGGTCTACGGGGCTGCACAACCTGAGCTTAAACCTGAATTTTTGGCTGACCTGGTTCGAATTTGTGGGTCCGAACAACTCCCTATCCTGGTTGGGGGGGACTTCAACATTATTAGGAGGCGGGATGAAAAGAATAACGATAATTTTGATGGGCGATGGTCCTTTATGTTTAATACCATCATTGAGAGTTTGGATTTGAGAGAAATCGAACTCTCTGGTAGACAATTTACCTGGGCTAACTCTTTACCAAACCCGACATATGAGAAGTTGGATCGGGTTCTTGCAAGTGCCGAATGGGAGCAGAAGTTCCCTCTGGTCACGGTGCAGGCTCTAACGCGAGGAATTTCGGACCACACACCGCTATTTGTTGACTCAGGGGAGCCAAGGCATGTGGGAAACAAGAATACTTTCTCCTTTGAAACGTCATGGTTTGAAAGAGAAGGTTTCTTGGATATTGTTGCCAGAGAGTGGGCTAGAGAGTCTAGGGGTAGATCGCCTGTCGAGAGATGGCAGAATAAGATTAGGCATTTGAGGTGCTTTCTTCGAGATTGGGCTAAACATCTAAGTGGAGTTTATAAGGTTGAGAAAGACAGACTCCTGGAGATTATTCAATACCTAGATGTTAAAGCTGAATCAGCGGTTCTTCAATCTGCGGATATGTGCTGTAAGATTGATGCGGAAAAGAGGTTGAAGGAACTTCTCCGCGAAGAAGAGCTGAAGTGGGCGCTCAGAGCAAAGGTTCGCAAAGTAATCCAAGGGGATGCGAACACTCAATTCTTTCATCTGATTGCGAATGGCAAACACAGAAAGAAAAAAATATTTCAGCTCGAGCAAGATGAAGGCACAATTGTTGGTCACGATAATCTTAAGCTATACATCACCGAATACTACAAGCAGTTATTTGGACCGCCGGAGGATAGCGCTGTGTCCCTCGATGAGTCCAGGACTGAGGATGTGCCTCAATTAACTGCTGCTGATAATGACATGCTAGTTGCGCCGTTTACGGAAAAGGAGGTTTTCGATGCCATCTCTCAGATGGAGAACAATAAGGCTCCCGGGCCGGATGGGTTCCCGGCGGAGTTTTACAAAAGATGTTGGCATATCATCAAAGGGGATCTGCTACCCATGTTCCACGACCTTTTTGCTGGACGGCTTCAACTTTTTCATTTGAACTTTGGAACGATAACGTTGCTTCCAAAGAAGACCGACGCTCTCAGGATTGAGCAGTTCCGTCCTATCTGCCTCTTGAATGTCAGTTTCAAAATTTTTACCAAGGTTGGGACTAATAGGCTCACACAGATTGCGCATTCTGTGGTGCAGCAATCCCAAACAGCTTTCATGCCAGACAGAAACATCCTTGAAGGGGTGGTGGTGTTGCATGAAACGCTCCAGGAAATTCACTCTAAGAAACTTGATGGAGTCATCTTTAAAGTAGATTTTGAGAAAGCGTATGACAAAGTTAAATGGCCTTTTATGCAACAAGCTTTGCGTATGAAAGGTTTCCACGAGGGCTGGAGGAGCCAGATTGAAACTTTTACGCAAAAGGGTAGTGTTGGCATAAAAGTGAATGACGATGTCGATCATTACTTCCAGACACATAAGGGCCTGCGGCAGGGAGATCCGATGTCCCCTATTCTGTTCAACATAGTAGCCGATATGTTGGCGGTGTTGTTAGGGAGAGCCAAGGAAGTTGGCCAAATAGGGGGCTTGGTGCCACACTTAGTGGATGGGGGTATATCCATCCTGCAATACGCTGATGACACTATCATCTTCATGGAGCATGACTTGGTAAAAGCTAGAAATCTGAAGCTGCTGCTTTGTTTGTTTGAGCAGCTAAGTGGGCTCAAAATTAACTTCCACAAAAGTGAGTTGTTCTGCTTTGGGAGAGCCAAAGAGGAACAAGAGGATTACAAGCAGTTGTTCGGATGTGGTTTGGGTGAGCTGCCTTTTACCTACTTAGGAATTCCTATTCATCACCGCAAGCTCACGAATAATGAATGGAAGTGTATTGAGGATCGTTTCGAGAAGAAGCTAAGTTGTTGGAAGGGCAAGCTCATGTCGTATGGAGGCCGTTTAATTCTTATTAATTCGGTGCTCACGAGCATGCCCATGTTCCTTTTGTCCTTCTTTGAAGTCCCAGTTGGAGTTAGGAAACGACTGGACTTCTATCGATCGAGGTTCTTTTGGCAGGGGGAGGAGCCTAAGAGAAAATATCGGTTAGCGAAGTGGAATATCATTTGTAGACCGAAAGACCAAGGGGGTATGGGGATTGAGAATCTCGAAGTCAAGAACCGGTGCCTTCTTAGTAAGTGGTTGTGGAAGTTATCCTCAGGAACTGACGCCATGTGGGCTCAAATCCTGCGTAACAAGTATCTCCAAACCAAAACTTTGGCTCAGGTGTCGGTTAGACCAACTGATTCACCCTTTTGGAAAGGGCTTATGAAAGTGAAGCTTTCATTTTTTTCAGAGGTCAAAGCATTTAGTTGGTAATGGTGCAAGCACGAGATTCTGGGAGGATACTTGGCTTGGAGAGGCTCCCCTAGCAATCCAGTATCCGTCTCTGTATCGTATAGTTCGAAGGCGCGATGCTTTGGTTGCATCGGTCTTCGCCTCGATACCCCTGGATATCCAGTTTAGAAGATCGTTAGTGGGCAATCGTTGGGAAGAGTGGCTGCATCTAGTTAGGAGACTGATGCAGGTACAACTATCTCAACAACCTGATAAATTACGCTGGAATCTCACTAGGTCGGGGGGATTCACGGTTAAATCAATGTATGTTGATGTTATTAATTCCAGCTCGATTCCTACTTCAAAGCATGTGTGGGACGTCAGAGTTCCTTTAAAGATCAAGGTGTTTATGTGGTTTCTACATAAACAGGTGATCTTAACAAAGGATAATCTTATTAAGAGTAATTGGACAGGACCTACTAGGTGTAGTTTCTGTGATCAGGGTGAAACCATTAAACATCTTTTCTTTGACTGCCCACTAGCTAGAATTCTTTGGACGACTATTCAAGTCGCTTTCAATATTACCCCACCAAGGTCGGTTAACATGTTGTTTGGGACATGGCTAACTAGGGTAGAGCCCGGGTTAGCAAAACATATTCGCTTGGGGGTTTGCGCTTTTTTGTGGGCGCTTTGGAATTGCAGAAATGACTTCGTCTTTAACAGATCAACAAATATCCATGTTTTGCAGGTTATCTTCCGAGCAACGGCTCTTATCCGTTCCTGGTCGCTACTCACTCCGACGGAGGCCAGGGAGCTTTTGGTTACTGCTGCTATCCGATGGGAGATGGTAGCTCGGGATATATTCAGCCGGTTTGGATGGCGGTCGTGTAACAGAATAGGCAATTAGTTTACCTGTCTATTTTGGGAGCCAAACGGCTGTGATGTATAAGTGCTTTGGCTAGCTTGTGTATCTAGCCTTCGGGCTCTGTGTGAGCCTTTTCTTACTTTTCTTGTTGACAACCTTGAGACTTGGAGACTTTGTGGACTATTTTATGCTTAATAAGATGGCCGTATGCATCATGCTGATGCAGAGGCCGGGGAAGCCCCCCTTTTCGAAAAAAAAAACTGAGCAAGTTAAAAATATTCATCTTCTGGTGATTGATTTATTTATATCTTGTTCATTTTTACTGGCGACGCATGGATATATGGATTGCTGATTGTTCCTAGGTGTAGATTTCAGCAGACCAGTGTACGTATATACAGCCAAGCACACGAAACTGGACGTAGATGCAGAACATATGTGTTGGAAGCAGACACGAGAATGTAAACATGTAGTATTACTTCTCCAAGGCGATGTGGTCCTGAACTCCACAGCAACAGCAGAAGTGACACAACGACATGGCCGAGAGATAGAGCAGCAGGAACTTGAGAACTTTGGAGCCACATTTCTCCGTAACAACAACCAAAAGAACAGATAGATCAACATATAAACATCCAGTCGCGGTGCAGGCTTCATCACAATAGTGCTCTCCCTGGGCACGGAACGTCACGGCGCCTGCTCGCTGTTGGAATCTTCATTACAGAATATATTTATCTCCTTATGTCCCCCTACTCCTATGTATCTATTAATATCATCTCCACATTGTGGTAAACATTTTGCATGTTTTTCTATTTTGAGAGGAACTTTTCCCATGCTTATGTCCAATGCATGTGACCTATTTATTACTATTCTGTATTAAGAAACCTATGGAATGCTACATGAAAATATTCAAATGAAAGAGTTTTGATGCCAAAGAGTAAAGTACGAGGGGTAGGAGATATTATGCTTTCTTCGGTGCTAATGTGAAGACGACGTAGAATATATATAGGGGAGACCGGGAGAGAGATAGAGAGAGAGGAGTCACTATCATGACAAGTGAAGGTAAGTGGAGGCAGGTTCATCTGAAAAAAGGTTGAGGCTGGTTTTCTTTATGAACATGTGTCTTCATTGTAGATTTTGGCATTACATTTTACTTTCCATGGGGCCCAAGTTATGACCTTTTGCATTGCAATCAATATAAAGACCCATGAAAATATTTCAGCAATGTTGCATAACCCATGGGTGCAATATTATATGAGGTTAATACTGAGTAATAACTCAAATGTGTTTTTGTAATCTCGGGTGGACAAGGAGTGTAAAAGCAATTCGGAGTTGGTGAAGTTACAATAAACCCAAGCGGACAGTGTTAGCAAATAAACCAGTCGGTAATATTTGCACTCAATCAAAGTAAAAATAATACATACTCTCTTTGCTCACAAATGAAAGATGTTTTAACCTTTTTCTAAATTAGATGCATATAGATGTGGTTTGTGTTTTTTCACTTATTTCAGTCCATACGTAGTCTATATTGAAATATCCAAACATCCTACATTTGGGAACGGAAGGAGCACATAAAAATATATTTTGAGCGATCGCCGCCAAATAAAGAAGCCAAACTGACTAGTAAGTGTGCAACCTTCAATGATGTCACTTGACTAGACCCAGTCAACTAGTTGCGGACGACATGTTTTTTGTTTGGGCCCGAGTTCAGGAACCATCCAACATAACAAATGGATGGACTGAAGTTGTCAACCGCACGCTATCCTTGATGCTAAGAGCAGTTTTAAAGAAGAATTTGAAAATTTGGGAAGATTGTATGTTGTATTTAGTATATATCATAGAGTTTGCATACAATAGGGCAGTACATCCGATCACTAAACTTTGTCATTTGAGATTGCATATGGGTTCAAACCAGTTGCTCTCATAGTTTTTCCACCTTTACCATTGATGGAATGAACCAACCATGATGCAATGAAGCGAGTTGAATTTGTTAAGACAATTCGTGAGAAGGCTAATGTCAACATTGAGAAGATGACGGGGCAATATGCAAAACGAGCAAATAAGGAAAGCAAGAAGATGTTGTTTGAAGGAGATCTTATGTGGGTACACCTGCATAAGGGTCGTTTCCTAGATCAGCGTAAATGCAAGTGGCAACCACGTGGAGATGGCCATTCAAAGTGCTTATCAGGGCCGTACCTGAGAATTCAGAGGCCCGGTGCAAAATAGCACGAAATGAGGCCCTTTAGATAGAAAAATACTCCCTCCGTCTAATAATATAAGACGTTTTGTAAACTAACATAGCTTGCTAAAATGTCTTATATTTTGGGACGGAAGGATGATTTATTATATATTTAGCATAGTATAAACATAATCTTCCCAATAATAATCCACCTTAGCGGTGATTTATAGCTTACAAAAATGTTTTATATTGTGGGACAGAGTAGTTATTTAAGTCGACAGAGAGGTCAAGAGAAAGGCGTGCACTTGTGTTTCTGTAGTGGTTTGCATTGGAATTTGGAACTGGCTAGCGTTGGTACTTGGAATGTTTTACAGGAGATGAAGTGTTGCTTGAATATTCCCTTGACTAATACTATTTATTGCCATTTAAGATATGTTTTGGGGCCCTAAAATTTTAGGGGCCCTGTGCCATCGTACAGGCTGCACCTGCCTGCCATACGGGCCTGGTGCTTATGTATATAAATGACAATGCCTACAAGATTGACCTTACAATGGATTATGGCATTAGTCCAACTTTGAATGTCTCCGACCTCTCTCCATACTTTGGACCATCAAAGTTGAGGACGACTTCTTTACAAGAGGAGGAGGGGATGAGACATCACAACCATCGACAAGACTCCAATAATTATAGGTCCAATCATAAGAACTTGCATCAAACTAATAAGTGGTCAGGTGAACGCTAACTTAAATTTATCTTGTTACATTGATTATACAATTATGTTTCCATCCCCATTCTCATTAGTTAAACTCACGCACCAAATTGGATAAATGCAACAACCAAAGATCTCATGAAGGAACCGAGTTGAACAAACAAAGTTGGAGTAAACAAATTTCAAGTGAATCTAATATTGTAAACATTTGTCTCTCATCTTTTACTACGACACACCCATCAAATGGAGAGATGGGGTAATATGGGTACATCAACAAAAGATACTTCAAATTTACGTTCCAACCCAAAAAATTCTTACATCATTTGAGATGTGTATCAAAAGTTGTGATCGTTTTAGTGGAAGGTGTCCAAGCTGTCAATGTTGTGTGAGAATCTAAGAAGCTTCAAAATGACCCTCCAAGTTGACTGCTTTCCCCCCCAAGGAAGTCATGCAAACCAGGTTAGTTTTTGGACTCCTTTCACACCTATCTAATGGGACTTGTCCTTGGTTATAAACCCCATCTCCCCCATCCTTTTAGGCCTTTTGTCAAACCTTTTAGCTACAATCTTATGCTGCAAGACTAGTAGAGATCCAAGATATTCTTTCTATCTTAGCCCTTGTGAGTTCATCTGGATTTGCGACAAGGAG
>NC_041389.1:560097136-560117053 GCF_002162155.2 Triticum dicoccoides
TCCGACCGTTCTGTGTGGGTTTGTCTTGGCTTGTGGTTATGTGATTGTTCCAGGGCCGGCCCTATGTTTGGAAAGGCCCTAGAGCGAATTCGACAACATGGGCCCCCAAGTCCTAAGACTGTATATATGTATGTATGTGTGTACGTGATACATAAGAAAATATATGTGACTTCATTTTCATTATGTTAAGAATAAACTTTCAACCATACGTCTTCAGTTTGAGATGTCTATAATAGTTATTGTTGAACAATGCCCAAACTTATGGGGAAAAGAGAATACAAAGAATTTGACAAAACCCTAGTCATATACACTAAAATTGAGGATGGATGAATATGTTTTTGTGAAAGACTGGACAATGAAAGGCAGCACAACAGTGGCATGAATAGAATTTTTTTTGGCAGTAATGAGTAGATTGCAGTACCACACATCCCCCCTCCAAACCAGCGACTCCCAATCCCAAATCCTAAATCAAACTAAACATGGGTAGGAAGGAACACACGCAGTCCAGTTTGTCATCCAAAGACGACTATCCATTTTCTTGCTGAACCACGAACTTTACACCCGGCATGTTAAGCTCGAACAGTTTGTAATTTAGTCAAGGAAAACAGAAAAACGATAGCTTCTAGTAAAAGACATACGTCGAAGACCTAGAAGCTAATCTAAACGCGAAGAAGGTTGGTGCTTACCTGAAGTTGACGTAGTGGCCGAAGGGTCACCGGCAATGGCGCATGGCGGCGGCGGCGCTAGACCAGGCTGACGAAGGATCCCGAGCGATGGCTGATGGTTGATGAAGAGACAAAGGTAGGAAACTATCATTGCGAAGATCACACCAACTTCCCCAATGCGACAAGTGGCGCGCTGCATGTGCGTCACTTGTCGCAACCTGGGAGTTTTTCCTTTTTTCGTAGGTTCGTTTATTCAAAACGTTTTATCTCTTAAATCGTGCGTCCAAATCTCGAACCGCTTTTGTCGTTGGATTCCTTGCGTGAGATCTACAAAACTAGATCCCATGTTGATAAGTTTTGACGAACTTTTTTTCACGAAAAAAACCGAACGAGAACCGAACCGGAGCACGGGTTTTTTCCCTTTACGAAAGAGGCACACCCATGCCTCTGATGAAATCACAACCATGCCTTTCGTGGAAGCAAAACCGTGACTCTCGCGAAAGAAAAAAAAAATAGAAAACATATTTTTTTCCATTTCCGTTGTGCTTTCGCGGAAGCAAAACCGTGACTCACGCGGGAAAAAAGTCGTGACTCTCGCGAAAGCACAAACATGCATCTCGCGGAAGCAAAACAGTGACTCTCGCGAAAGGAAAAAACAGAGAATGCATTTTTTTCCGTTTCCGAGAGGCACGGCCGTGCCTCTCGCAAAAGCAAAACCGTGCCTCTCGCGAAGCAAAACTGTGCCTCTCGCAAAAAAAACACGTTTTTTTGCGCAAAATTTTTTGTTTTGGTCGAAAAGCTATGGAAGACCGGTGGAAAATCAAAACATAGAAAACCCCGAAAAAAACCCATTTAAAAGGCCGAAAACGCATGCGGAAAAATAAAAAAATAAAATCCGAAGGGAGCGCTCAGAAAGCGACATGTGACGAATGGCTGAGAACGCGCCAAGTGACGCTGATCGTTGGGAGGCTCCCGAAGGAGCGCTCGTTAATTAGTTGCTCTCGCAATCAGATTGATGCGATTGATGTGTGCGGCCGGCTGGCCGTGCGAGCTAGCAAGGCAAGGCAATTGGGCCTTAGCCTATCTCTTTCGTTTTGTCCTTGTTTTCCCTACCTAATTTTTTTGCTGGGGCTATACCACACATGCAATACCAGATAATGGGCCCCTCCCCAGGCCTGGGCCCTAGGCAGTCGCCCTTCTGGCCATACACTAGGGTCGGCCCTGGATTGTTCAAACGACGAGTTCAAGTTCTTGCAGCTTTGGTCAGCCTTCCCCAAGTACGAGCCACATCCAACCTTGGCAGGTTAAAGCTAGTTATCCCGGCTATCCGCAGGTAGTTATCCTCCCTTCCTTGATCATACGACGTGAAGATCATGCCACATAGAGCGTGAACTCCTTCATGTGCCTAGCATGATGTTCCTTCAGCTGTTACGAGATCTCATTTCTAGTGGCAAGTGACTATTGCGGGCTTAAAAGCCTTCTATGGCAAGGACGTTCCTTATTATTGGTTCAGTTCAATTTTGATGCTTTGCTGGGTGACATATAGTCGATGAAAGACGACAACCAGCTGGACTTTAGATGTAATTTTATTCATTTTTTGGTTCATTATGTATTGTTGTGTTTCCATTGTAGTTACCTTTTTCCTCGGAAAATATCGTAAATAAGATGCGCTTTGGGAGTGTTTTCTAAAAAACAAGACTAATCATGTAACTATTATTTTGTTTACCTTGAAAGAAATGCCTATTCGCAACATATGGCTTAGCCGAGTTTCAATAATCACAAAAATTTGGAGAGTGAAAAACTGAGTTGTGCCCATAATAAACTTCAGGTGTTGGTGCACACTAGTACATTTTTGGGAAGATCCAGGGAGTTGGTGTTTTATTGGGTATGATCATTTACTGCTCGACTATGCAGCCAATTGTTTTTATCTCGACTAATTTCTACCGACTTAGCCTTAAAAATTGTTCATAAAAAAGTGGGTGGTGTTTGTTCGTGTAAGGTTATTTACACAAAGTAACTTGTAAATATCTCATGTTGCTATCGAATATGTAGTTATTGATGCCAATGTCTTCTTTCTGAATTATTATATGGTTTGTATTAATGTACGGCCTTCTTTCTGAATTATTATATGGTTCGTATTAATGTACGTTTGGCATAGGATGCTTTTATGGATATAACATGTTAATATCATTGGACACTTGTTATCTAATTAAGTTAAAAGTAATTCATTCATTGTGACGCCCCATGGTAGAGGGTGAATAATTTGGTGGGGGCACACATACCATGTCATTATAAGAAGCATAGTAGTGAAGCAACACATCAAAAAAAATTGACAAATTGTTGGTCCCAAAAAACAAAGTAACAAAGTGTGATTAAAAGCATTATGCAAACCCTAGGCTTGGGAAGTTTTGGGAATCTAGCAGTGAGTTCTAATACAGTTGGCGTTACCAGCGCCAAGAATGTGTCATGCGGACGTGTGCTACAGCTCCACCGTGCATTACCGTTCATGCACCCACCGCCGGTGTGGCTAGCGACCTAGATATGCCGATCCGCATTCAGCCACAGGGTGTCCAGCCGCGCAAGCTAACTTTGCAGATTAATCTTCTACTATAGCAAGAGACAATGATGGAAGGCGCCGAACCTTCTGTTTTCTGCTCAAATCGTGAGGCCCATTGCTGCAAGCAGGCGGGCTCTAGCTTCTCACACGGACAAGCGAGCGGAACGGGCACGATCCCAGAGGATTCCCTGGTCTAGCGGACAGCCATGGCCGAGTTCCGGCGGCAGCCAAGGCGAGCAGACCGGCGGCTGTCGTGGAGGATCCGGATCACACTGACCGGCGGCTTGAGCCCCCTCTCTCTCCTTCACTGGCACGGCAGCGTTGTACGTGGAGCCGCCACTTAGGGATACTCCATATGTAGTATTTCAGATAAATACATACATTGTACATGGCGGTGTAATTAACACTTTCCAAAGATATATTGCTCGTCTCGACCCTCGAAAGACCAACAATCCTCCTCTGTTTCGTCATGTTTGTACTGTGAAAGCTCCCATCCAAACAGTAGTAAACTTAAACGTGTTATCCTAGTACTTAAAAGAGACGTCTTTTTCCTTGATGACCAGAGTACAAAAGCTTGAAGTAGCATGCTGATCACCATCTTGTACCAACAGTTTCAGCTCATGGCAATGGAGCTCTCCACGCTGAGGTAATAATAAGGAAAGAGGAATTGACCACATTTTTTGGTCGAAATAAAATACCACCCAAGTATTTATTTCTGTCCCGGCCCTATACCTCCTACCTAGTTGCTACTAAAATAAGAAACTGTACGAACAATATGATTTTAACAGCTGGGTTACAAAACACAGAACCGCGCTAGCCGGCCCCTTCTTTCCGTCGGTGCCAACGGGATCCAACGGACCTACATCCATTTAATGAGTTCCAGGCGTGGGTTAGACCACTATCCAATACAGGAAGAGAAACCAGAAATACACACTGTAATACAACTAAGTGCCCAAATCTCTATGTGGACGTCCGGTCCAGATTTCAGGATGATTTGGACCGCAGAGCCAAAAGCCATGTCCAACACTTTCTGCATTAATTTTGGACAACCAGGTTGTTCATGTTATTTGTGGGCTTAGTTTTCATTCCAATTATCCTTACTTGCATCCCAGGTTTAAACAAGGTATATTCTTTCAGTCTGCTTTCTGTCAAAAATATAAATCTGTACTCAAGTTAAAACTTTTACTTAGTCGAACTAGTTTAAAATAGTAATTTTTTTCCTGTCAATGTATAATTCTGTACTCAAGTTAAAACTTCATCTTCGCCTAACAAGTTAAAAGCAGCCATCTTCTGATGATTTTTTAAAATGAAGGCAAAAGTTTTGCCTCATCGATCAATTAAGCCGAAAAGAATTACCCAGTTAATTAATAAAAAACCAAGCCAAAACCAATACAAATCAACCACATATGGACTATCAATAAAGAATGCAACCCCATAAGCACACGATCAGCACGACGACCATACCCAACACGCAATGATCACCAAGCCCCACAGAGCTACATCGTAACTAAACCCCCAACGAGGGTACCTCAGCCGAAGACCACAGACACAACCAAGTCCACGGAGACAGGTCGGTCCATAAGGACAACCCAAGAGACAGATGACCATCCATCAAGCAGTTGTTTACGCCTTTCCTGAGGTGTTACTGTTCTTTCTTTTGCTCGTGAGAGCCTCCCCAACAATCGCCTTGCTAGATTCAGGGCAAGCCGCCTCCAAACATGCGATCAACCTGTGAAGCTCCATCTCAAAGATAATCTCATCAACCTTGTCACACATAGATACCACCTGCCCAACAGTCATGTGCCAGTGGGTGTCTGCATCAGAACCTCCACACGTGGTCCACAAAGAGGAGCGGTTGGTTGGGCTCCAACGGGTCAGGCGTCAACATACCAACAGCCTCATTCATTGATTTATATGTCCAGTTTTAACGATAATATATTGCAGATTAATGTTGCTAGGTGTAGACTTTCAGCAGACCAGTGTAACGTATATACAGCCAAGCACACGAAACTGGACATAAATCCAGAACATACGTGTTGGAAACAGGCACAATAATGTCAACATGTTTCTCCAAGGGATGTGGCCGTGAACTCCACTGCAAGAGCAGAAGCGACAGAACGACGGGGCTGAAAGATTGAGCAGCAGGAACCTCAGCTGAAGCGGCGGATGCTACAAAGTTGGAGCCCCATATCTCTGTAACATCAACCAGAAGAACAGATAGATCAACATATAAACGTCCAGTTGCGGTGCAACTATCATCACAATCGTGCTCTCTATGGGCATGGAGGACCATGGCTTCTGCTCAGTGTCGGAATCATGATTTTCGTATATGTTTATTTCCCTATGCCCCCTAGTCCTATGTGTGTACTAATATCATCTCGACATGGGGGTAAAAATCTTGCATGTTTTTCTTTTTTGAGAGAAACTTTCCCCGTGCATATGTGTAATGCTTGCATTCGACCTATTCATTACTACTCTCTCTTAAGAAACCTATCGAGTACTACATGTAAATGTTGAAATGAACGTGCTGTGATGCGAAAGTGTAAAGTACGTACGTGGGGGAGGAGATACTATGCTTTCTTTGATGCTCAAGTGAAGAGGTAGGGGTTTGCGGGGTGTTTTGCGGTGGATAGTTCTGGATTAAGTGGAGGTATTGGCCTTTTTGGGTCAAGAGAAGTGAATGCTGAGCTAAAGAATTTCAGTTCCAGCCATATTGATGTACGGGTTCGGAAAGCTGATTTGTCTGGCCCTGAGTGGAGGTTTACGGGGTTCTACGGTGAACCGATGAGTGAAGATAGACACCATAGCTGGAGGTGTTTGAGGACTTTGCATGCGATCCCACATCAAGCATGGTTATGTCTAGGAGATTTTAACGAGACCTTATTTGGCTCGGAGCATTTTAGTCGGGCTGCAAGGCCGGAATGGCAGATGCGTGCGTTTCGGGAAGCGGTGGAGGACTGCTCTCTACAAGATCTTGGCTACATGGGGTTGCCTTATACATGGGATAACAGGCAGCCGAGCAGTTCGAACGTAAAAGCCCGGGTTGACAGAGGACTGGCGAACGAAGCTTTCTTACAAATGTTCGATCATGTACGAGTTCGTCATATGAGTATGGTGGAATCAGATCATTGTTTGGTCTTGGTTCAGACTCAAGAGGTGCAATACAGAAGGGGGCCAAAATCTTTTCGGTACGAGGATGTTTGGCAGTCCCATGTGGATTATGATAAGTTCGTCGCGGAGGCGTGGCGTAGAAGCTGCACTGGGCAGGGACTTGCCGGGATTCAAGCCACTTTAACTCAGCTTCATAGCGAGCTGGGGAATTGGGGCGCCCGTGAGTTTGGTTGTCTTGCCAAGAAAGTGAAGAAACTGCAGAAGAAACTGGAGATTTTGAGGCAGCAGTCTATTGGCAGAGGACCATCCGAGGAGGAGAAAGCTACGGTGCTCAAACTTCGTGAAGCACTAAGGCAAGAGGAGATATGGATCAGGCAGCGCTCTCGTGTGCCTTGGCTGCGTAAAGGTGATCGGAACACACATATTACCATGCACAAACAGCACAACGGAAGTGGCTGAATAGGATTGCCAATCTCAGACGTTTGGATGGCTACTTTTGCCAATCTGAAGATGAAGATAAGGCGGAGGTGCAGACGTTCTATCAGAGTTTATATACTTCTCAAGGTGTGCATGATATGAGCGAGCTGCTCCAATAAGTTCCGGAGCGTGTTAACGGAAATATGAATGCATTCCTGGATAAACCTTTCGAGCCAGAGGAGGTCCGTACTGCACTATTCCAGATGTCTCCTTCCAAGGCTCCGGGCGTTGATGGGTTTATAGCAGGATTTTTTCAACGGCACAGGAACCTAGTTCAAGGTGATTTGGTGCCGGCTATACTTGGTTTTTTGAATGGTGGTGACTTACCGGTGGGCTTCAATGATACATCGATTACTCTTATCCCTAAGGTAAAAAATCCACAGTCTATATCTCAATTCCGTCCCATATCTTTGTGTCCAGTGCCCTACAAGATCCGGGCCAAAATGATAACTAACCGCTTGAAAGAGATTATGGATGCAGTTGTGGGAGAGGAACAGAGTGCTTTCGTTCCCGGCCACTTGATTACTGATAATGTGGTGGTCGCTTTTGAAAGTGTCCATACTATGAGACGGCGGAAGAAAGGAGGGAATTATACTTGTGCTATCAAGCTGGACATGATGAAGGCCTACGACCGTGTTGAATGGCATTATTTGGAGGCAATCATGCTCAAGCTTGGTTTTAGCGGTAATTTTGTGAACTTGATCATGCGATGTGTAACTTTGGTCAGGTTTTCGGTGAGAGTGAATGGTGAACTACAACCATATTTCACACCCTTGTGTGGTTTGCGACAAGGGGACCCTGTGTCACCCTTCCTTTTTCTCTTGTGTGCGGAAGGCCTTACTTCCCTACTCAACTTCTATGGCCCTAATGTTGATAGAGGCATAAGGGTGTCCTTTCGAGCACGGTGGGTTAGTCACTTGTTATTTGCCGATGATTGCCTCATTTTCGTCAGTGCAACTGAGGAGAGTGCACACAGACTGAATGACATCCTGCATATATACGCGCTATGCTCCGGACAGTCTGTGAACAGAGAAAAAAGTGTTGTTTTCTTCTCACCCAACACTCCCACTGCTAGAAGGCAAGCTTTGAAGATAGTCCTAGGTATTATGGTTGAGACGTTCACCGATAAATATTTGGGTTTACCAACTGCAGTTGGAAGGATTACTAGTGACACTTCTGATCATATCGGGGAGAGATCTAGGAGTTCCATGAACGGTTGGG
The DNA here is from genome assembly GCF_002162155.2 of Triticum dicoccoides. NCBI lineage: Eukaryota > Viridiplantae > Streptophyta > Magnoliopsida > Poales > Poaceae > Triticum > Triticum dicoccoides. The sequence goes on from NC_041389.1 coordinate 560,105,168, forward strand.
CTGAGAGGCTTCTGGCTTGCGCTGGAAGGGAAGCACTTATCAAGTCAGTCATTCAAGCCATCCCTACGTTCAGTATGAGCTGTTTCAGACTTACAAAAAAGGTTTGTAAGAGTCTTACTTCCTCTATGGCAAAGCTTTGGTGTAGTGGTTCCTTGATCGCAGCTCGTTGCATTGGGTGGCATGGGACAAACTTGCATCTCCAAAAGCCCGAGGTGGCATGGGTTTTCGTGATCTTGAGTTCCTCAACTTGGCGCTATTAGGAAAACATGGCTGGAGATTTATTACAAATCCCAATTCGCTTTGTGCACAAGTCATGAAGGGGCGCTACTTCCCTGATTGTGAGTTTATGGATGCTTCTGTTACACATTCATCTTCGGCGATTTGGCGAGTCATTGTGGCAGGTAAGGAAGCGCTCACAACAGGTTTAATCAAAAAAGTTGGCGATGGAACTACCATCTCCATTTGGGAGGACCGTTGGATCCCGGGTCTGCCCACTTTGTCCCCTTCGGTTATACCTAGGGGTACAACACTTGCTACTGTTGATCAACTTATTGATGCTGAAAATTGGACATGGCGGCAAGAGTTAGTCAGGCAGTTTTTTATCCTACCGAAGGCCGAAGCTATCCTAAATATTCCTTTGCGCCATGGTGGTGGTGATGATTTTCAAGCATGGGCTCATGAAAGAAGTGGTGTCTCTTCTGTTAAATCCGCGTACCGTGCTCTCGTGACTCGGAAAGAGGGTACTGCTCTAGAGGAAGGGACGGTGACCAATACCTCACAGACCGAAAAACATATGTGGAAACTACTTTGGAAGCTCAAGGTTTTGCCGAAGGTGCGAGTATTCTGGTGGCGGGTTGTCCGTGGTATTTTACCAGATGAGTGCACCATCCGGCGTTGTCATATCAAAGTCATTAGTAGATGCAATGTATGTCTTGCGATGGATGAGGATTTGATGCACTCCCTAGTGCATTGCTCTCATGCCAAGTTGTTTTGGGAACAAGCGCATGCGCTTTTTGGCATCTGAAGACCTCACTTGCACCCAAATACATGGTCACGTGATATTCTATGTGATGCGCAATTTTCTGACAAGGAGAGGGCTGTGATGATCTCAGTTATGTGGTCTATCTGGCACTCAAGAAACAGGGTTACTCATGATGATGAAAACCTCGATCCATTCACTTCTGTCAACCGCATCAGGGAGGATTTGGCCTTGCTCGACATCCCCGAGTCTCATGCCTCCATTCTTCCTGGATATGGTTGGGTACCACCTGACGAAGGAGTTGTTAAAATCAACACGGATGCGGCTTTGGGAATGGAATCCGACAAGGTTGGTGCGGGTGGGGTTGCGCGCTCCAGCACTGGTTTACTTGGTGCGTGGAGCAAACCTCATTTCGGGATCTCCGATCCGTTCATTGGTGATACTTTGGCGCTGAGAGATGGGGTCATCTTTGCAAATCTACGTGGCTTCTCACATGTGATAATGGAGACTGATTGTCTGGAGATCGTTAATCTCTGAAGAACTCGTCACTATAGTTTCTCTATGGTGGCACCAGTATTATTAGAAATTAGAGAGCTAGCTTCCTCTTTTTCAACTTTTGATATTCAACATGTATCCAGAGCAACCAATGTATCGGCCCATCTTTGTGCAAAACATGCATGCACTCTGACGGTTACCGAAAGTTGTACTGGCTCGATACCTTCTTTTCTGCTCACCTGTTTGTTAGCTGATGATACCAGGAGTTCTTTTGTTGAATAAAGCTCTCTGATTGGAACGCAAAAAAATGTGAAGATGAGGTAGAATATATATGGGGGTACTAGGCGCTGGCACGCCAGCCCAATAGTTGGGCCGGTCGAGCCTCAGCCGCCCGATGCCGTTGCGTCGTTAGCACGTGATCAAGTAACTCCCTGTGGGTCCAAAAACAGCCGCCGGGCCCTTCCTCATCCTCCAACTGCCCTTGCAGCATGCTCGTGCTGCTCCTCACCTGAGCGCCTGACTAGAAAAATAGAGGCCATGCAGCACCATGTGAACGCCCGCAGGCCATCGCCGGCCGGCCGTCCTTAGAGTAGCTAGTGGTCGCCGCTGCTGCAGTGTCTCGCAGCAATTCATCTTGGCCGTTTCACCTTCAGTGGAAACGAGAAACTTCAGGAAGCTTTTTTCATGTCGGTTGCGCATTGAAGCTTTTTGCATATACGCTCGAAGCTTTTTCTACAACGTTTGCAACTTTTTCCATTACACGGTGCTCGCTTGAAGCTTTTTTCATCTACAGCAGAAGCTTTTTGTATGATGATTGCAACTCTTTTTTTTATCCGAACATGTTGTTTTGCCATGTCTTTTTATAGCGCTACACAGCAACTGCCTAGTGTTAGTAGGTGGCAACTGCCCTAGTGTGCTTTATGAGCAGGTGGCAATTCTCTCTTTTTTTTACCCGAACATATCAGTTGCCATGTATTTTGCAGGGTACACGGCAACTGCCCTAGTGTGCTTGTAAGCAGATGGCAACTCTCTTCTTTTTACCCGAAAATGTTGTTTTGTCATGTCTTTTTTGTAGCACTACACGGCAACTGCCTAGTGTTAGTAGGTGGCAACTGCCCTAGTGTGCTTTATAAGCAGGTGGCAACTCTCTCTCTTTTTTTTACCCGAACATATTAGTTGCCATGTATTTTGCAGGGTACACGGCAACTGCCCTAGTGTGCTTGTAAGTAGATGGCAACTTTCTTTTTTTTACCCGAAAATGTTGTTTTGCCATGTTTTTTTTGTAGCACTACACGGCAACTGCCTAGTGTTAGTAGGTGGCAACTCCTAAGGTTTTCAAATCATGGCAACGGTAGTAAATCAGACCGTACATGGCAACTGCCTAGTGTTAGTAGGTGGCAAACCCCTAAAGTTTTTAAATCATGGCAACTATAGTAAATCAGATCATACATGGCAACAGCCGCAGTTGCCCAAAAATGGCATCTGAAACTTTTTGACATGAGATGGCAACTGCAGTTGAGCAACCATGGCAACTGTAGTTGTCCGACATGGCAACCGTAGTTCAGCGACATGGCAACTGCAGTTAAACAAACATGGACGAGGGTCTGGACCATGGCAAATGCGGGCGCATGGTGACTGCCACGCGTGGCGTGCGGGACCACGAGGTACGAGGCCTGACATACGGGGCGTGTGGGCGTTATCTATTTCGCCCACACGTACGCGTGTGAGAGGGATCGGGAGGGAAAAAAAAGGTGTGTGGGCATTACTTGTTTTGCCCACACGTAGGTATGTGGGCTGTTCCTCTTATACACCACACAACTGAAAGGGAGAGAGGGAAGAAATGCTTAGACAAGTGAAGGTAGGTGGCGGCATAGTTTCTATATATAAACACTTTAAAGTGCAGATGAATAAGAGATGTTGGGCTCTTGTGCGTGTTCTGGTGAAGTGTTGATGAAGAGTAGAATATATGGGAGATAAAGAAAACACTGTCTAGACAAGTAAAGGTAGGTGGCGGCATAGTTTTTGTATAAACACATGTCTTTATTTGAGATTTTACTATTCTATTGCAGTTTTAATGAAATCTGGGTTATGTTGTAAATTGTTTTAGGGTCGAGAAAAATGACCAAAGATTTTTTTCCCCAAAATCCTTCCTTATTTTTGGCAAAGAAAACCTCTGATTTGCATTACTAAAAATGAACAGTGTTTTTCTAAAGCAAAACAAAAATAGAAACTGCAACCCTTTTGTTTGTCACATCTAGTGCATAAGGCGGCTAGTCGCAATTAATTAAGCTGGTAAGTTCACACTGCAGTTTGGGACAGACATTTCTATACGTTTTTTTTAAATACCTTAAATAAATAAGTCCATGTAATTAACGAGTTGCAAATATTGCTCGTCTTGTTCCTCGAAAGTGCAAGAACCCTCCTCTGTTTTGGCCACAACTCTACTGAAAGCTCCGGCCCAGATAGTACTCCACATTTAACGAGTAGTTCATTTAAATGTGTTCATCCTTGATGATCTTAATCCTATACTAGCCATGCCCGCGCGGCGGCACGCCGCGCCCCGTCGATACATTATGTGTATATATGATATTTTTATCTCATGTGGTGAAAAGTAAGAGCTTATAACTTTGTAGTCACACAAAAGCAAGCTATGCACATGACCAATTTGGAAAGGATACATTTATTATCACCATGAGTGATACATCTTGCAAGATGGAAAGTATACATTGTCATTTCTTTCTAGCAAGATTAAACACATTACATTGATTGACAACTTATATCATTCTAGTGGAGCCTCCTGGATTGGTATTTGTAATGAAATGATAGAAAGATTTTGAAAACTGTTGCACGTGACCTATAGGTGGCTTGGTGCCATGTAAGAAATGATTGGATCACCAGTCTATGGACGCTGAGAATACATACACAATAATATTATGTCCGAGAAATTATCACATATCTTACTTTGTCCTGTGAATTCATTTTGTAGCGTGGTTACCTACTGACGTGCCATAATAACTGTCATTGCTTGGTGAGTACTTTTTGTGACTTGAAGTGCATGATAGTTATGATCATTGATGGCGATTTCATAGTGAGCACATATTAATTCCAAGGTTGCTTTAGAAGCATTATCCTCAGCTGCATCTAGTGTTTCAGCTAGTTGGCTGTTGAACGTAATCTGCCTGCTTTCAAATTCGCCTGGCATATATACAAACTTGTATTTATAGAAACATATAGATATCCCCTAAAAAAGAAACAGGTAGTCCGGCAACAATGACTAATAATAAATGAACCTGCGTTCTTAACTGATAGTATATGAGATGGGTGCCCAAAATTTACAAACTCATCACCAGATCACTCTGAATAAAAGTGTTAATATGCGTCAGACTCTATCATTACAACCATATAAAATATCGAAGCTCAGTAGAAACTATGGTTTAGTAGGCAGTAGACCTGAAAAGGCGAAAGAAGGATCGGCACGACACCACCAACCAGGACGGAGTAATCAAATGTAACACTTCAAAGCTAATACACTACACATGTCAATGCAACCATCGACGCTAAACGACCTGTGAAAAGATCTTCTACACCATGTATGGGAGCATTAAAAAAATTGCTCACGTTGAACGGTCGAACAAAAGATCTCTCAAATAGGCAAAGAAAAAACTGAGAATCAATACGGTGTACTCTAATGGCCTATGCTAATCAGCCCAAAAAGAAAGTCCGGAAAATATTTATATAAAGAGCCAGCTCACATGCAAAAGCCATGCACGTAGTTAGATCACTTCTTAAAATTGCATGCAGGTAGCCACATCGGCTTGAAAGTCGTGCACAACCGCTACATGCTCTGACGAGAGATGATCCCATGTGGCCCACAGATCGACTACATTATAAGCAACCCGTGCATGCAATCTTCTGTATACATCAGGTTGGAGGCATGCAAAATCACAACCACTGGGACACCACATGTAAACCTTCAAACAAACAGGAAACTGCCAAAGCAATCCAAATGTAGTCAAATCAGATCCATACAACGGCAAAAGGAATGTCTCAGAAAAAAAGCTAACGGAAATGTTAACGCCCACACGTGTGGGCGTTTGCACATCGCCCATACGCCTCCATCACCACTCATTTTGTCACGTATGAATAGATGATATCAGCAGAATTTTTTTTGGTTTTCGGCTTAAAAATGTTGTATCTCCTAAATAAAAAAGCGAACTAAAAATCGGTTTTCACCATTAAATCCGTCTCGACGAGATCTTCAAAACTAGACCCCATGTTGATATGTTTCGACAAAAAAAAAAATTTGCCAGAAGTTGCCACGATGTTTACACTGCAGTTGCCATAGGGCTTAAACTAAAGTTGCCATGTGGCAATTTTAGTTTGTAGATCATGGCAATTTTAGTATTTTGATGATGGCAACTCCAGTACTTTGACCATAAAAGTTATTTTTTGTATGAACCATGGCAATTTTATGTGCATGTATCATGGCAATTTTAGTTTATGGTTCATGGCAAGTCTAGTTTCTTAATTTCCCGTTTTATAAATGTCAAAATTTACTTTTAAATGTAGAAGAAAATAGCTGAAACATATCATGGCAACTTCAGTGTAAACATCATGGCAATTCATATGCAATAGACATGGCAACTTTTAATCCAAAAAAAATTTCATCAAAACATATCAACATGGGATCTAGTTTTGAAGATCTCATCGCGAGGGATTTAATGGTGAAAACGGATTTTCAATCGGATTTTTCGTTTAAGAGATAAAATATTTTAAAAACTGAAAATCCAAAAAGATTCCTGCATGCATGCATGCGATGACGTGGCAATCTGTTTACATTAGAGACGTGTGGTGCGTCTCCCTTCCTGCCACACGTGTGGCAGTTAGCGCGACCCAAAGCTAAAGCCACCCCGAACTACATGACCATTTAAATTTAAACTGACCTGCTTATCTCTACTCCTAATGGAGCAGTTGAATAGTCCGCGCGGTTTATTTTCGTTGGTTTATTTTCGTCATCCTCCCACCTTCGTTTTTTTCATCATCCTCCCGCACATGTTAACTCGCTACCCTCCCACTCACAACGGCCGATTCCAGCGAGTACCGGCGGCGGGTAGCAGATCAATGACTTCCCCTCGCCCCGCTCCTTCCTCCCATCCCTCCAGATCTGTCGCTAGGGGCCTCCCACGCTCGCTCCGTTGACCTTGCCCACATGGCAGATCGCAGCTGCTGGCCGAGGCCGGCGTTCTACCGGTGAGCGGAGCGGCCATGGCTCGGCTCGTTCGACCCTCGCACATCTCTATGATCCGGATGGCAAGGCGGCAGCCGCCATCCAGCGACTTGACTGCCCAGGTACTTACTGCCCAGGTACTTACTACCAAGGTCTGGAAATGGAGGTTTGTTTGTATAAGTAAGTTGTATTTCATTCTTCTCCTGCCATTCTCAGCAATAGATAAATTATAAAATTTATGTACGGGTAGCCATGTTATGATTGATGCTACAACACACATAAATATATACTAAGTACTTATCTTCAGAATTTTCTGCATTGTCTAATGTGTGCATCTGTACTTGTTGCTGTTGTTGTGCGTGGAAGATAAAAGGGAGCAGGGCATATGAGTTTGTACTGATAATGACACAACTAAAATATTTTATTTGGTTTAGTTATCTGGCCATACTTTTTTTGTAACAACGCGCTGTCGGTCGCGGCAGCAGTTCAGTGCGGCGAGACGGCCGGTGTGTGCGCTGGGGCACTGGCGAGACTCCTTGACAGGCATATTCTGGTGACTACTTGTGTTCTCGTGAAATTCATCCTCTGATTACATTGTTTCGGCATGTTTAGCTGGAAGGAACCACGACCATGTCCACCCAAAAAAGGGAAGCCAACATCAGGGAGTTCTATGGTAAGTAAACAAACGTCCTGCAGAATGTAGAAAAACAGGACAAAAAAGCATTTGTGGTTTGGATATGTGATACTGAAAAATTCGCACTGTTTATCTACTACAGTTGTGATATTTCCTTCCCTCGTGTAACTGGAACAGGGGACCAGCAACTCCGACGACCGGAGGTAGAGGGTTATTTGCTCGAAGAAGTACAAGAAAAGAGCAAGAGGCCGGCCTCCAAGATCAATGCTGAAATAGATGAAGAATCTACATTTAGTGGAACAGCAAGGTTGTGCTTCCCAACTGGAGCCATGAGGCCCATGACATGTGCATCAAGTGCTACAGTCAATGGTCAGTAAGAATACAACGCATGATCCGAGTTATTATTTTTCCTTCCATGTTCATTCAACTAGAGCAAACATGTTTGGTGTTTGGTTTAATGCGAGCTTCGGAGATATCACTCAACACTTCATTCTGGCGTTATTAAGTGCTTCAGCAGACACAAATATAGCATATTTTTACTGATAGCATTGCACTATGAGTAATTAAGCTGGTGTGACCATCATTTATTGAAAATATGCTGCAACCTATGCATCTGCTTACCAGTATATTGTCCTTGGCAACTTCAACCAAACTTTTATTTTAGTTGATTCCACCTTCTATGGTTTTAGAAATTCATTGTTTTTGTATGCTTAATTGAGCAGAGCTCGTTCATAGTGATCTTCTGCCAATAACACAAATGTAGGAATGAGATACACATGCAATGTAAGAAACAGAGAAAGGAAGCTGAAAGTTGAAAGCATTATATGTTTTTGTGACTATACATTAGTATTGCCTTAAAAATTGAATAAGGAATATTTTTATTTGGTATGTACCACAAAATGTGTTCATCCAGTAGGTGATGGTTTAGTCATTCTTCTCCAAGGTGCGGATCTATTTGGACTTTTGCAACTATGCTTGTGCCTGGTTTTACTGATTACCAGACATCTCCAGATGATTTGTTATCTGGCCATATTTTCCAACTGTATAAGCTTTGTGAGTTCTTGAGATCTTCCTCGTTTTAGCTAATTCAGTGTTCTGTATAACAGTGATTTTGCAGAGATATTGGATGTTAACTTATTCATATCCTCATCCTAAAGATCATATGACAAGTACTTGATATAATTTTGCTTTCAAAAATTAAAACACCTAGGTGATTATCCTGGCTATCATATCTGTACAAGCAAGATTATCATAATAACTAAGCAATTTTTTTCTTCATGTTATTATGCAGTTTAGGTAGTGAGTTTTTTTTGTAGATTTATACAATGCCTAATTTGATTCAACAAGGATGATGATACTGCAAGGCTTGAAATTTTTTAGACTGTGATCACTTTTTATGCCAAGCTGGAAATTTGACGTGCCTTAAAGCACCTACAGCTGGACTGGCAAATCCGGGTGACTCAAACGCCCTGCGGATGTGTCTGTGAGCACTGTCCGGCTAGTCCTGAAAAATTGCCGTCCACATCCGTGTATCTCATATCCAATCCACATCTATGTATCTCATATCCACTGACCTGTCATATCTCATGTCTTATATATGCAACGTTGGTCCGCCCCTGACCTGTCACATCTATGAAACCGTCCCTGATATTGCCTCCAGGGTTGGTCCGCCCCTCTTCCCATATGTCGACGCCGGTCAGTGTGGTCCTGGTTTCTACAGAAGTAGAGGCGACCAGGAGGGCACGTATGGGTGTGTACATGGAAAGGACCACTATGATCATGCTCGATTTGCTCCGAGCAGGAGGACTATGCATCAATTCCATCACCATCTGTGAGATCTCCCTCTTCAAGGATGCGCAACATCCAAACATATGGTCAGTACCACCACCCTCTTGTCTTCCTCTCCCTCCATGCATGGTGCTCGCCGTCAGTGTTAGGGTTTAGGGTGCCTTTTGGTCCCTCTTGTATGGGTGGATAGGTTGATGTGTTTTGTTCTTTCTTTCTTTGTTGCCACGTAGGTTGCAGGACGAGGTGCACACCTGCACCATGACAAGTGCATATGCCGACTCATCCCAGAGACCCGAACTTCAAGAACCGCCACATGCACGCAGTCAAGGTCAGGTGCTAACAAAAAATAACCGATTTGATTTGATTTTCTTTGGCTTGTTTATCAGTTGTCTCTTACTGTTTCCTGACATTACCTCAGTCTGGCCCTCAAATACACATGTACTTTGGTTGTAGCAACTTCTAATGAATTTAAGAGATGGTCGTGGTCTTTGCTTCTATGAAATAGTTTTCAATTGAAGAACTTCAATTTTGGGAGCCTACTATTCATAATGTGCTATCGCTTTTGACCATTATGCAGCATGGTTATCCATTTGCTACCTCTACTTCCTATGATAGAGATGTTCTGCCTGCAACTGAGAAAATGGGTACTAATTTAGGGCGTGTTCGGGAGCCCTCCGGCTCCTCAACTCCACGACTCCAGGTCTCGAGCTGAGCCGAACGCTCCAAATGGTGGTTATGGAGTTAAGAAGCTGGCTATCACGGTAGTGTATTTTCGGTGGAGTTGACGAGCGAGCAATTCCCAGCTCCCAGGATCTAAAGAAGCGAGAGTTGGCCTAAATTTACACCTTGTTGCCACCCCGAAGTGAGCGAGCGTACCTGTTCAAATAGGCACGCAATCCCACTATCGAAAAACTCTGTCCATTCCACGAGAGAACCACCAGGCCTATAGCCCATCCACAACTTTCCCAGCGAATTGGGCTGTGAGCCTGCTACAACTTTCCAGCTAAATGGGCTACATTGGGCGATTTCACGGGCTTGAGGCTGGCTCCTTGTACGAGCGGGAAGCTGCGTCGCCGAATGCTTCGCTCGCTCCCGGATCGCTCGGAAGAAGCCGGCGAAAGGATCCTGGCGATGGAGTTGAGGAGTTGGAGGCCGTGGAGGGCTCCCGAACACGCCCTTAGACTTGTATGAATGTGATTCTATTATTGTTTACACTGGAGCACTTCACATTAAATTTCTATCCCAGCCAGAGTTGACAGTCAGTTTGTGCACTGGATGAGTTAGCCGCAGCCCCGGTGCAGCTCACTGGTTATGTGCTCGCTTGGATGCTATAATTAATCATCTCATTTGAGCTCTAGGTGTAGATTATTTTTTTCCTAATTAGATGGCAAATGATTAGTCAAACATAGTTGGTGTTCATCGATAATGTACATATCTGGTTGTATTAGTGTCAATTCTTTGGTATCCTGCAGGGAAGAACTCCTCGCCGAGCGCCTCATGCGGACATGCTTTGAGAAGTTAGGTTTTCCTCGAGGAGGATCTTCTAACCAGAATAAACATTCTAGCCCAAAGCTCCAACTCATATGGGGACCAACAATGTACCATTTTGATGATCTCCATTCCCTGCGAGCAACTTGACAGAGGTATACACACTGTTTAGAAAGTTAGGAGCTCCATTCATTTTGATTGGTCGGTAAATTGTAATGTTGGTGGCTATTGTTCATGAAGTGTTTCCGCCACGCAGTCGAGTCCAAGTCCTCCGTTCGGAGCTGAAGCAAGTTGTCGCCTTCGGTCAGGTCGCCCCCTATTTTTCATGGTGGATGAGATTGGAGGCTGGGGGACTCTGGAGTCACTAGGTCTAAGTGTGGCAAAGTTAGGTCCAGGTAATTGTATTTTACTAATAATCGGTGTTCCATTTTACGTTAGTAGATATGTTACGTTGGTAGATATGTTTTTGCAATTATATGTTATAGTTGGTATTGTTTGCGTATGTGCGTAGTTAGGGAAGGAAATATGTTTCATGGAGGAGAGAGTGCAGCTTTGGGAAAGAGGTCTTGAATACTTCTGAAAGAATGATCAGTTCAAGGTCTACAAAAACATTAGAAATGGCATGCTTGGTCCAGACTACACCAGTTCGTTGGGATTACTTGTATCATTTCGCAATTTTGCCTTTCATGTATATTACTGAAATAATGCTCACATGTTTTTTTTTCTGAAAAAGAGTCATGTCCAGCAAAAGAGCATAATCCTCATGTAAATATTGAGGTTCATATTTCTAAATTTATTTTCTCAGTACAAACTTAGAGCCTGGCATACAAACAAAAAACATGTTTATATCAAGATGTAGTGCATTCCCAGCCTGAAGTGATGTTTTCCTGTTTGATTGATTTTATTTCTAGCCAAATTACAAATGGACTAGATCTCTCTCAAAGCGGCAATCACGAGTTCTTGCCAATGGTTAGATTGACTTTATTTCTTTTTGTAGGCTATGAGGTCTGATTGTGCTTGCAGATTGGAATTGTTGAAAACCTTAGCCTTCCTGATCTAGCTAACAAAGATGTATGTTTCAGACAATTAACATTCAAGTGTTAGCATACTTATACCCCAGGTGCAACACACGGGCTGATTAGTTCAAATTTATTTGTTTTAAGGGTTTTGGTAGGCATGGTGTATGTGGCACTTAAAAGTGCTCTAAAAATAATATTTTGTCTTCACATCTTGCTTGTGCACTGCATAATTATATTGTCCACAAATAACATACAA
>NC_041389.1:560117155-560126839 GCF_002162155.2 Triticum dicoccoides
GGGGGGGTAGCCTACCGTCAGAAGGGTGGGTGAAGATGAAGGGGAGAAGTAATAGGATGGCGCATGTAGAATCCAACTGGTGCGAAAATATGTAGATGAATGACGTACAGTCCTACCACAGCATTCACTAAATAAAAGTATATAAGAATATTTGGATAATATGTATCCTACTTTTTAGGTAGTGTGTATTTTTTTATTGTTTTATACGTACAAATATGAAGGTGTTTCTAAATAAATTATTAAAAAACTGTAGACTCACATACAATTTGTTTGTATAGCTTGCTTTGAAATACATCTTACATATATTATATAAACATACTTAGAATGATAAAGTAGCTACTGGCCGGCCACGGTGACGTCGATCACTTGCTCACTTAAAACACAAGTTGGTGGATTTTAGTGAATAAATTTGAGGGTTTAGAGTGAACGGGATGGGTGTTGGGGTTGGTCTACTTAGTTACGGATCTGCCTTCTTGGTGTTGGGGGCGTCATGGGTGGCGCATGCCTCCTCCCCTTTGATGGCGGTGGTCAAACGACATGAACATGGGGGGACGGGGGATCATGGCAGAGAGCGGGGCAGGCATTACTGGGGACTCCTCCTTGACGGCCCGTGAGGAAGTACGATGTGAAAGAGAGAGGGTGCCATGGTGAAAGTGAGATGGGCGTCATCCTGCTTTAAAGGAGAGGGCTCCAATATCAATGTCCCGCTACGACGAGAAACCGAGCGGGAAGGGAAGGGTCTGGGGAAAGGAGAGGGAGTGTCGTGGGGGTGAGTTTTTTTTCATTGGGAGCGTGTGTTTGAGATAACATCACGGATAGTTCGGACAACCACATTTCTTCCTCACATATATGCTAGATTTGTAGCCCGTAGCAACGCACGGGCATTGTACTAGTATTAGCTAATTACCCAAAAGTAGGTTAGTGTACATGGCACTACAAAAGTATCGACAAAAACTCAAAAGCATAGCAACCACACACATCAAATGACTCAACCTGAAGCAGACCTGATCTGCTGGTTACCCATAATATTAGCATGTTCTAATAAGAAATGTAGTATATAGAAGAAGATGGGTGATCGAACACACCTGTTCAAATGCACAAAGAAAACAAACAGTTAAAATAAGGACTAAAGAACACTACTTTGAACTAATTTACGTACATTAGTTCCAGCCTACTTTAGTCTTCCAAATCCTATTTTTTGCAAAAATGACGGGAAAGAAAAGCCAAGCTTTCCGTATCTTAGTGACCATGAACAACATGTGGTTTATAAGTTTCCAGTCCTGATCAAATTCCTACCAGACTGCCACCTTGCCACGATGGCCGAGAACATCCATGGGTAAAGCGCCGACCATGGCATCACACTGGCCTCCTTCTTTTGGTCATCACTGCCCTCTAGCGCCATGCCGAGGCCCCTTATGATGTACTGCATGGCGCCCCCAGACGTGAAGCTACGGCTCTGTGCACGGGTCTCGCAAGATGTCCATGACATGCGACCCCGCCTTGCCAGGAACAACCGCATGTCGAAACCAGCAATGCCGGTGAATACCAGGGACTCGCCGGGCCAACCATCGAACCTGCCACAGCGATCTGGTTGGCCTTATTACTCTGACCGCTGCAGTGCAGGCCCATGTAGATAGGCTGATCGAGATGGGTAAAGAGCGGGACGAGCCAGGTGACATCGGCCTCGTCACCGCCAGCGAGGAGGGCAAGCATGCTGTCGCGGCGCCAACGTTGCCGCTGGAGAAGGGGAAGTTGACGACGTGGTATCTGGCAAGGCGGCCTTAGGGTTTAGAACCTGGAAGTAGCACGGAACAACCACCCCGGCGCAATAAACGACCATCACATATCGAAGTAGCCGGCATAACTACAGGCCGTCCAGATACACCGAGCGAAGCAGGAGGACAAATCGAAACACCACGGTAACCGACGACAGCCCCACGCAGCCGAGGAGGATGACCGTGGCGTCTGGGTCGTCAAATAACAGGAAAGAAGCCTATTTATAACTCGCGAGAGAAAGCAAGGGAAAACAAAAACAAAAACAAACCTGAAACGTACAGCGGCAAGGTAGCACCACCGCACCTCGTGCCCTCGTCCGCGTGCCGCTGTGACCTGGCTGGCCTGCCTAACCAAGGAAGGAAATGGCTCCGTCACCGCTACATGGTGAGAAGGGCGAAGAGCTTGGTCACATGCGAGAGTGGGGACTAGGAAAGCAGAACAATATTCCGCCAAGCTCCTGATTTCCGTCGAGCACCTGCACTTACTCATCCGCAGCAGCCCAACTCGCCCGACCATAGGCAGCTCCTGCTCCACTCGGTCCCCCGCCGCTTAGCCGCGCTCGAGACCATCATACCGTACCGCTTCCTCTCCGTCTCGACGACGCAGAACCAGCAGCCCAATCCTCGCCGGCACCAAGAGGCACCAGGACTAGGGCTGGACGTACGAGCGAGCATTTTAGCTCGGCTCGAAGCTCGTTCTAGCTCGGCCCGACTGGGCTCGGCCCGACAACTAAAAAGGACAAGCCGAGCTGGAAATATAGGCCCGTTCAGCGAACGAGCCGAGCCTGTTTTCGCTCGGTCCAGCTCGGTGGCCCGTTTCGTCGCACAATCAAAATTTAAGATTCTACAGCCCAGCGCTACACGAGCAGGCCAAGCCCAATACAAAGCAAACCCCTTTTCTCTGACCTACACGAGCAGCACGCACCCACGCACCCCATCCAACACCATCCCCGCCGCCGCCCCACACATCGGTCGCCCCCAGCCTCCCTCCTTGCAATCTCTTCTTCTTCCCGCCACCATCCATCGATCTGCCATTCTCTTTCTAAGCAAGATGAGGAGGGGGTGACGTTGCGGCGGCGCTGGGCAACATGCCGCAGTGGCACCTGGGGCAGGACAACACGACCCTGCTGGATGCCGCGCCTACGCATGTCGTCGTCGGCGCGCACGCACATAGGCATGACATCGCCGCCGAGCCCACGCACGCACGTCGGTGCTCGCGCGCTACACACCCACGTCCTTCTCTGCTCCTAGTCCTCCCCAACGTCGGCCGCTGCGTTCTCGAAGCCGCGCCGCCACACTGCGCACGTCGCTTGCCGTCCCGTCACGAGCTGCTCGGACTGGACCGAGTCAGTGAAAAAACGAGCCGAGCCACCCATATGCAGCTCGTTGGTTTCACGAGCCGAGCCGAGCCGCTCCAGAGCGAGCTAAAGCGTGGCTCGGACCTAACTCGGCTCGGCTCGTGTCCAGCCCTAACCAGGACGCCAGGAAAACCCGCCCTCGCCGCCAACGCGTCACGCACGCTGGATGTCGGAGAGGAAGGGAGCGGCAACACGACCCGGAAGCACTTCCTGGCGCGAGCCGCGGAGTGTACGGCCGTGACGCCGTTGTGTCTCCTCCTTGCTCATCGCCGGTGGCGAGACGCCCTTGAAGATTGGACTGCCCACAACCGGGTGCAGTTCCGCCACAGTCCCTCACCCCCGCGCACACCCGCGCCTCCTCATTCATCTTCCTCCATGCACCTCCTCCTTCACGGGCGGACGCCTGCGAGGCGACGAACGGATCGAAAGTGAGAGACGATGGCCATGGAGAAGAGAAAGGAGAGATTTTTATAGATGCATATGGCGGCAGAGGATTCGACCGGAGTCTTCCAGAACCACAACTATCATCGAGGGCGAAGACATCGAGAAGAAGGGATAAGGAAGATGAAGGAAACGGTGGGAAGATGAACAAATCTGACGCGACGAAAGCGGCACCGATCAGAACCACCAGCATCCTCTGCTTACACGATCGAAGCGGCAACGATTTTTCACGCTAAAGCGGCACTGACGACGCTAACGCGAACGCCACCACAGGTGGATCGTAAAGAAACTGCCACGCAGAGAGACGTGCGGCCCAGAAAGAGGAGAAAGCCCACGCATGCAAGGAACCGCCGAACGAATCTTGCAGAACCAGGTCCAAGGATCAGGCTGGCCCACCCGCCCCAAAATTCGCTAGACACACCCGCAGAATCGGTGAAGACGTTAACAAAATTTTCACGAAAAGCCCACAACCGATTTTTACCCCCCGAGCTCCCAAACTAATACACGCGTCGACGCTTCGTACGCTCAAACGGTGCAGTCAAACAAGTGGCGAGATCGTAAAACCAAAAACTTCCGCGGATATAGGGGTTTGGCTATGTATGTACTATGTACAGTACAACACATGAAACTGAATGCAGATTTTGAACGTACAGAACACAGATGTGTGGGAAACGGATAGAGGAGATGTAGTATTGCTTTTCAAGCAGCTTTATGTTTTAAACCGGGTAATTCCCCCACTTTAGAAACCTGTTGTTCCTCACTGATTCGGGCGAAAAACATGCGGAGAGGCTCTAGCCGAGCATGTGGAGTCAAAATGTTGTTTCTAGACCCAGATCGAGACTTGGGGTCGCCATGACTCGATGTAGCCCTAAACTCCTCGGCTGTAGCAGGAGAAACACAACCGTGGGGTGGGAGCAGCAGCCACAAATTCATAACCTATCGATGCTGGAAAGTACCTGAACACACGTAGAACAACAGGCTTTGCGGTGCAACCATGAACCATCATAACTATAGTGCTTCTTTTTTTAATAAATGGGATTTCTCCCCCGATATTCACATAAAGAAACCATAGATTCTTACAACCACGCAACAGCCACGCATGTAGCTGCACCGGCGAGGTCTGCTGGGCGCCTCGGGCGGCGACCTGCTCCCTTTTTCCGGCCATCCTCCTTGTGCGTCCACTCCTTGCCGCGGCTGGTCAGCGCCGCCGGGTTTGCCCGCGTGGCTGGTGGCGGCGGTGGGGATCTGTACCCTTGGTGTTTAGGCATTGTTTTGGGGGTGTACAATCATCGAGCGGTGACTGGACACCATGAAGGTGGAACTTACAGTGACGGCGACGGAATGTGGTTGGGCGGCAGCCTTGGAGCAACGGGTGCACGTATTGTTGGAATTTTGCTAATAGGCCATTGGCCCAAAGCCCAACTAAAATTCTGAAATTCTCTTGTCTCATTCGTGCACATATGTGAGTGAGACTAAAGTTTAGTCCCATCCCGAAAGTTGAGAGAGAGTGGCACCTCTTTATAAGGTGAGCTCTTCTACCACTTGTATGAGCAAAGAGAGCCTTGGCTCCATGGTTGGGCATGCGGTTATGCAGCCTAACAACCCGAGTTGATTAATTCCTAGAATTGACAGGTGATGTACAAGGGTTTTCCCCCTTTTATTGAGGATCAAGTTTGGTGTTTGGTGGAACCACTCATCAAAAAATATCTTGATACTCATTTAAAAAAAATTCTAAGGACCATGTTTATCTTGGTACTCATACTAAAATGGCCGTATGCATCCCTAGTTGGTGCAGAGGCTGGGGAAGTGAAATTCTCCCTCATTTTTCAAGGCCGTCCCACATCGCATGTGCCCCCGCGTCACCCCCGTCTCAGGCGACTCGGGCGGCTCTTCAAACCCTAGCCGCCAGGGTCACCTCGACCACCATTCCTTCCCTCTGCCGCCGCCGGAGGACGCCGCTGGGCTAAGACCGAGGGCCGACGGCGGTGGCGGTGGCTCTCCTCCCTGGATCGCGTCGCAGGGGGTGGGGCGGGACCTCCACGCGCGTGACGGCGCAGCCGCGATCTGATCCATGGTGGCGCGACGGCGTGCTTCGGGCCGAGGCCTTGGGCGGCGATGCGGTTGCCTGGTGGCGAGCCGGCGGCGGCGTGAAGAGGGCATCGTGGAGGTCCGGGATGGCCAGATCAGGATCCTGGGGCGGCGGCCCTAGACGGCGGCGGCGGGTGAAGCTCGGGCTTCCCGCGGCGGCATGGCGTGGTGCAGTCCATATCCAAGGAGGATCTGCGTCAGCGAACTTGTGATTTTGCGGATTGGTTTCGATCAGAGACGGTGATGAACATGCGGGATCGATCTCGGCGGCTCTCGCGGTTTGGCGAGGTGGGGTGGGAGTCCTCCTCCCAGGCTCCAGTGGTGGCGCATTCAGGCAGTGGCCGGTGTGCCAGGGCTCCTACGGTGGCACTGCTGTTGCGGTTGGTCGCCGGATCTAGGCGGCTAGATTTGGGGCTTTGAAGGCGGTCGAGACAGGGCACAGGTTGTCGGGTGGATTTCTTGGGATGGATCGAGTGAATACTTGGTATTCAGTCGTTGGCCGGAGCCGGTGATGACGATGCCCTTATCATCGTTTCCTTCATAAAGGCATCATCGAGGTACAAATACCAAACCCACCCAATACCTCCAGGGGAAACCCTAGATCAGTTGATTGGCTGACGGCGGCATTCATGTGTCATTACCCCCTTGGGGGCGGCATTCTTGGAGATGCATTCAGGCTCGAGGGACCAGCGGATGGCTTCTTCGGTGGAGCGGTGTTTCTTTCTACATATTCATGGCGGCGGCTCTTGGCGGCATGGAGCAGCGAAGGCTTGGCGTCATATGTGTGGTGAAGGACACGCGCAGGAGGTCGACGCTGTCTGGTGTCATGGTGGCGTCGGCGACAGCTAGACGGGGCAAGGTCGATGCAGCAGTACAACTCTGAAGATGGATTGGTGGCAGGTGGCTGCGGCGGCCTCATACCCGGCAGGGGTCCTGGTTGAGGAGCACGCCGGACTGGTGGGTGCCTATACCCGGCACGCGTCCTGGTTGGGACCTCAGGTCGTAGATGTTAGGTTTGGCTGCGAGGTCTGTTTGGTATTAGGCCCAGACTATCAGCGCCCCTTCATCAACTGGATAAGAGTGGCGACACATGTTGCTTAGACGGTGGCTTTGGTCTTACTGTTGTACAAATTTGTAAGGTCTTGTGTTAATAGTTAATAAAATGGTCGTATGCATTGTCCAGATGCAGAGGCCGGGGGTATTCCACCTTTTCTAAAAAAACACGCGCGCTCCTCCTCCACGCCTCGTCACGACGCGCAGCGGGTTGCGGGATTGAGCCGAGCCGATGAAGAGCTATGCACGTTGTCTATATTTTTTGCTCTCGGGGAAAATTAGACGTGGGATTTACTCCCACGACCTACCCGGCCCGCACTATATAGTTAGGCAGACGTCTACCCTAGCCGCCGCCGCTTCGTACGGTTTCTCACCACCGTTCCAGATCATTGCACCGCCAAGCAAGTCTTCTCCATCCCTCCTTTCAGCGTGCACCGGGAGAAGGGACATCAGGCCTCCGGAACCCCGCCTCTCGGGATCCTGTACGGGAGAGGGGCGATCAGGTTTTTGGGGAGCGCACTCGTGCGACTGCTGGCAGCGACGACTTCATGAACGACGACATGGGCGACAACGTCAACGCCGGCGGTGCTGTTCCCGCTGCACCGTATGTGATTCTATCCTTCCTGTTCGAGGTCGTGGTAGAATTCATGTTTCTAGTATGTGCCCTACATGTGATCTGTTTATCTACTATGCGAGTTCGCATGATTAGTTTAATTTCTGCTATTCATGTCATAATTTATCTTTTGTTCATTCGGATTAAATCTCGTAGTAATTTGCTCATGTTTCCAACACGTATTTCCTTCCATTCCCTGGCGGTCAGGTGCATCGAGCGGCAGTGGTGCGGGATCCGCGACGGGCACGAGGTCCATGACCCAATCTGTAGAACACTGTTATGTCATCGGTGATGCTCTTGGGGTGTCTCTTTGGCGCAAGGGCGAAGCAGATTACGGTGTTGGCCAAGTGGGAGATGTTGCAGCCATCGCCCACGCTATGCGTTGGAAGTTTGCGGCCATGGTGGTCCCCCGCTCTGGTGAAGGGCAGGTAACGCCATGGATCTGGCAAGTATGATGCTTATTGTGACTTATGATAGAGGTTGGATGGCGGATCTGGCGACAATTGTGAATTCCTACATCACAAGGTTCGCGGTCTGTGTCGTGGACGGCGGAGATAGTGGCAACGCGTGGTGTTCTCTCTGATGCAGATCCGTAATCGGTTGCTGCTTGCGAGGATTGTGCGGGCCTCTGAAGTGTCCCGAACTCAGGATTTTGGCGGTGTCCGTCTCTTTCCTCCCTGTTAAAGACTTCGTGGTGTTGTGTAGAACGGCCCTCGCCATGGCTCATCGTCCTACCATCAGGACTGTGTGTGTATTCAGCTGCTGGGATCAAGGCAAATGGAGGAGACAACATATGATGACTTTGATTGGGTTGTACTTATTGGGTACCTGGTCTCGAGGTCCTGCGTGAAAACCTTAAGTCTGGCCATTTGGTTATACCTAGCAATGACAGTATTCTCTATGTTGTTACCCTGATGAAGGCATTGCTCAGAGTTTGCTCAGATTTAATCTTCAGGGTTAAAACCCGCGATCTTACCTTTGATGCTTACACGTCATTCTATTCCTAGATGCATCACTTTTGAAGAGCCTTCCTCGTACTCCTTGTGTTATCAAGAGATGGTTTGGCGCCGATGGTCACTCTTGTATGTTGTCAATCATTCTTTTCATCCCTTTTGGGGTTTTTCCTTTTTTTTTTCTTCCTCGTCTAGGCGAAGTGAGTTTTCATGTATGTGTTAGTGTTGGTTGTGTGCGTCCTAGTTATGCAGAGCCCAGATGTACTCACTATAATTATATCTCTCGATGCTATATTTTGAGTCAATGAAAACACCCTTTGTCAATAAAAAAAGATTCTGACAACCAAAATACGCCGCCACCTTAGAAGACAGGCCCAGACCCGAGCTATAGCCTAACAAGACATAGCAACTCTTGTAAAGCTAACAGGAAACAGAAAACAAAACTGTAACCAAGCGGTCTGCTTGCTAAGCTACCAATTTTTTTTTACAATCAATGATAGTTGCAATAAAAGAAAACCGAACTGTAAATACAGCCAAAAGGAAGCACTCAAACACAACACTAAGCGATAGCGCACAAGAGACAAACTATTTCTAGTTGGCCTGAAACAAAGACAAGCAGAGAAGGGAACACTACCAGCTACAACAACTACGAGTGCGTTTAGATCCTGGGCAAGGGTAGCCATTTGGTAAGGCAAATTAAGCTAGCTTTTAAGGCCAATCTATCCTGCAACTGCCACAAAAAACTTTCCGATGGAGGCGAGCCAATTCGCCTCTCCCGCACGGGCAAGAGAAGAGATCCTGGGCACTTTGGACAGTTAGCACTTAATTTGCTTCTCTTCCAAATAGTCAGGTTTGCTTTTGACAACTCTAGCCGGAACGGGCTACATAAACCTAGCCCAGCTTTTTAGAACGAAAACCTAGCCCAGCTAACCTAGGTGAGCTAGCAAACCAAACGTCCTCGCATTTTGGATCCATGTTGCAGCCTAGGAATCCATTGCGTACGCCCAACTTCTTGTTGTGCCGAAGATTTCAGACGCGACTCCCTCCAGCAGCATTGCATATCAGCGCATAATCGCTACTATGGAAACAGAACATGACGCCTCGTTTTGGGTGTTGGAACCTCCATCTTTTTATTTATCCCATTCCCTATGCTTCCTAGTCGTATGTGTGTACTAATATCATCTAGACATTGCAGTGCCGGTAAACATCTCATGTGTTTCTCTTTTTCAAGAGAAACTTCCCCCATGTTTATCTGTAATGCATGCAGCTTATGCATTACTATTCTCGCGTAAAAAGGCCTATGGATTACTACATGAAAATGGTCAAATGAAAGAGTTGTGATGAGAAAAAGTAAAGTGTAGAAGAAGTAAGATATGATGCTTTCTTCGGTGCTCAAGAGTAGG
>NC_041389.1:560126975-560136103 GCF_002162155.2 Triticum dicoccoides
AATTTTCTTTATCACTGTGTATCTTCACCGTATATATTTACCATTCTCTTTTAGTTTTATGGGGCCTAGTTTTATCGGACCAACTTATAATCTTCTGTACTGCGATAAATCATAAAGACCAAAGAAAATATTTCGGCATCCTTGCATAACCTTGGGTTTTTGCAATCTCAAGTGGAGAAGGATGATTATAACGTAAGTAACGGATAAATTAACATGAAGCCCAAGCCAGGATTTTGTTAGTAATAAACCTTGATTGGTTATATTTGCCTTTAATCCAAGTCTTTAAAAGGAATATCGCCTACCAAACAAAAATTTTGTCTACTTATGTACAGAAACTACTCTAGGATGTTCTGCGATGATAGAAAATAAGTGATCGTTAACACTGTAGATAATGGACTGATTAATGACCCATGCAAGTTACTTGCTAAATTAAGTACCAAAACAGTCCGCCCCCAAACGCCCATGGACACATCCGCCGACAGTGACCAGCCAGGACACAAAAAACGTCTGCCACATCCATGAACCTCAAACTTCATGTCGGTGATTTCCATGCACGGCGTCGGGTAGACGGGCAACTGCGGAAGCTCCTGCATTTGCGGAGGCTCCGCCTACTCCTCCTCCTCGTCCTCCGCATACAGTTTGGCGAAAAGCGCATCGGTTGCCGCCTGTTTTTGCCGGATGAACTGCCAGTTGGCCTCGATATAGGCCTCATCCTAGATGAACTCTGGGATGGCAGTCTACTCCGCCATTTATGCCGCTTGGGTGATTTCGTACTGTGCCATGGCGCCCGCCATGGCGAAGCCCGTCGTTGGCTCCGCCTCCTCCTATGGATCCGCCATGTTCTCCTCCACAAGCTAGGGCTCAGCTTCTGGCCGACACTCCTCATCCTCCTTCCCCCCTGCCTGCTCCTCATCATCCTCTTCTTCCTCCACCTCTGGCTCCGGTGAATCTGGAGGACGGCCCGCAGCGAAATGAGCAGCGCGTCTCGTCCGGATCTCCCCTAGTAGCTGCAGATGCCACTCCGGAGTGAGTATGGCGTAGGTGGTCGGCGCCTCAGCATGGTAAGCGGCGAACAGGTTGAAAGTGGTGGCGGCGCAAAGGATAAAGGGGAAATGGGGTGGATAGGGTTCGGCTACCACCATCTGGATTAAATAGCCGTCCTCCTCCCTCAGGCGCCACGACACAACAGCACCACGCGACTTGGAGCAGAGGAGGCGTCCGTCAGACCAACGGTCTCTCGGTATCCCCGCGAGGGTTCTATCGGTCAGTTTGACATGGCGGGAAGTCAGGGCGTCCCCATATCCTCCCTATATATGGGTTGGGTATGGGGAGTACTGGTCAGTCCGGGTGTTTGGGCCAGCCATGGCAAGACCGGTTGGGTGGCCGAAAAACGTCTGGCCACTGACCGGGCATCCTGCTCCGGCATTTAGTGCGGATATGGAGGGTCCAGTTGTAGATGCTCTTAAGCTTCTAGGACCTAGAGAAGGAAAATATTAGTACAATGTGTGAGTGGGTTTTTAAGCTATTAAATTCAAGGAAGAGCTTTCTTTTCCTAAAAGACCCATGGGGTTTTAGCCTACGTGCTATTAGCAACTGTTTTCAGTTGTTGTTTCCTCCCGAGGGCAGGTTCTAGAAAGAGATAGACCACGAATGACATATCTTATTTATGTCAATAAGACCAAATGCCTCTTCCTTCCCTTCATTCCACTTTGATTTTGGACTAATAATTACCATGATGAATTTTTCTTACTCCCTCCGTCTAGGTGAATAAGTCATCTTAGGTTGTGCACTGTGATCAAGAAAGAGTGGAAAACGAGAGAACTTAATGTTTATTTGCTAATTAATAGCATTGCATGCAATGAACTAACCACTGCATGTCGTGTTTGATAGTCTCAAGTCATTTAAAGCATGCACGCCCCACATATCTTATTGGTTGATATGTCAAGAAACAAGAGACGAGGTGGGAGTTAATGCACCGCACCTAAGTGTTTTGAGATTATTTGGTTTTCATAAGGTAACTTATACACCTAGACAGAGAGAGTACTGCTTATTTTCATATTGATTTTAGCCAAACTTTGGTTTAGAAGGTTAGCTCTGTAGCTAGTCCACAAGCAAGGGTATTAGGTCCATAACCCTCCGGCTCCCAGCCAAAACTAACAGAGCCATCACAACACTCGGAACGCAGATGCTAACACAAAGGTCCCAAGAAAAACATACTTTCCCCCTCCAAATATAACCACCCCAGTTGGGGAAATCGTCAGATGTTTATCTAAAAGCGTGGGGCCTTGAGCAGATCCAACATTAGCTCAAAGACATTGCTGGTCTCTAACTAGAGAAGAAAATACATGATCTTGATAGAGGGCAGGTGGGTGTACACACTAGTAGAAAAAAGGGCATTTGTCCCGGTTGGTGAGGCCCTTTTGTTTCGGTTCATGAACCGGGACTAAAGGGTCGTTACTAATGCCCTCCCCCCTTTAGTCCCGGTTCTAACACGAACCGGGACAGATGGGCCTCCACGTGGCCACTGCGAGCAGCCCAGGCAAGGGGGGCTTTGGCATCCACGTGTCAGCAGCTGGCTGGAGCTGAGGTTTTTCTTTTTTTAAAAAAAAAGTGGCTGGTTTAGGGGTTTTGGGGGTTAATTTTAGGTTGTTATTAGCTAGCTAAAAGAGAGAAGTGTCCTCTCTTATATCTTCGTCCTTGGTTTACCCGCTGATATATAATAACTCATGCATGCTTGTATCATACATCATCATATATAATAACAATTCCTACTAATCATGCATCATCATACAACTTCTACTCGTTATTAATAACAAGTCATACGATCATCATCCTCATAGTCATCGAACCCAACCCTACATAATTGTTCTTAGCACATGATCATCAGTATCAGGTAGGACCTAAACACCCTTAAGGTAAAATAGCATAAAACAATATAGACCCTGATTCTCCATTATGAAGAATGGAGATCATCCTGTCTCCAATTCTTGCGCTCCGCCTTCTTTTGCTTGCAAGAAGCTCCTTACGACTGTCCATACATTTTTTCCATTCTTCGATTGTCATGTCTCCACTTCTTTTAGAAATCCGGTATGGACAGTTGAGATTCCTAGGACGACCTGGTTGTATGTTCAAAACATCAAGGCGACCGTGCGTATACATCAGATGAGGCACACAATCATTCGGGATTATTTGTTGAAAAATATAGTAATAACTTCATAGTTAGCAATGATGTACTAGTTTTAGAAGTATTTAAAAAGATGTCGGGATGTCGTAATAGTAAAAAATCTTACCAGGGTATCTCCATGGTAGTTACCGTAGTTCAACACGTGCACTAGTGGCACGTATTGACCATAATGTTGAGGAGTTCGATTGTAGACATTGTAATTCTCAAGATCAATACAAAATGTGATCAGATGATTTTTTCTCCTTATAAATTAATTCGGAGCCATCGGTGTAGTGGGTTTTGTCTACCATTTTCCGCACATTCTTTGAAGAATGAAAATAAGCTGTCAATGGAAACAAGCTGTCAACTATTTTGAAATAAACAATATAAATTACTTAATAACTATGTTAAGCTCACATGGGGAAAGAATTGGAGGTGTATCCACAAGGACCCAAATGCCCATATTGTCTTGCTGGATTGTAGAATCACCAAGATCCATGGTGACAAGCAAAGCCTATACACATAATCTTAGCAGCGGCGCGGCTCAAAATACGATGCTACTGCTATTTAGCAGCAGCGCGTGATAGCAAAACGCGCTGCTGAAAGGAAAATAGCAGTAGCGCGTCCACACCAAACTGCGCTACTGCTCTAATTGCCATGACCTCGCAACCCAGCTAGTTATAGCAGTAGCGCCCTATACATAACCGCGCTACTGCTATAGAAGTTAGCAGCAGCACACTTCTAAGAAAATCGCTACTGCTATAGAAGTTAGCAGCAGAGTGTTTACCACCTTAAATATGTTACTTCTGAAACTATCACAACCAGTTGGTCTTCACTGAACTCTACGTGTAGAATTTGAGGCCGCAATATGAGTCCTCTCCGGTTCCTACCGGAGAGGACTCATATTGAAAATTCAGATTGTACACAAAAAGATCATTGATGGCCAATGTATTTTTGCATTGATGTTTTTTGTATACTTACACTTAGCAGTAGCGCTTTATATGGAAAGCGCTACTACTACTCAGATTAGCTGTAGGCAAATGCGCTACAACTATTCCTACCTTATCCCCACATGCACGACCGGCCCTCTCCCTCTCACTCACACTCTCACTCTCGCCCGTGCGCCGATAACCGTCATCGTGCGTCGCCGCCGCCGCCGCCTTCGTCCGTCCGCCGCCGAGGTACTCCCCTCCTTCCGTCCCTCCTCCCTCCTCCTCGCACATCCTCCCTCCGCCTGCGGCCGCCCCTTCCTCCTCCTCGCACATCCTCCCTCAGCCTGCGGCCGCCCCTCCCTCCTCCGCCACCGTCCTCCTCCCTCCGCCTGCGGCCGCCCCTCCTCCCTCCTCCGCCGACAACCCTCCTCCCACCGACCTCGACCTCACCGCCGCCACCCGAGCCCAACCGGCACCGCCGCCTCCCGATCCCGGTTAATAGTAGTTGTAGTTGTAGTTGTAGTTGTAGTTGTAGTTGAACTAGTTTAGTTGTAGATGTAGTTGAACTACTTTAGTTGTAGTTGTAGTTGTAGTTGTCGTTGTAGTTCAACTACTTTAGTTGTAGTTGAACTAGTTTAGTAAGTAAATTAATAAACTAGTTTAACTAGTTGAATTAATAGAACTAATGTATTTTTAGTAAGATAATTAATATAACTAGTTGAACTACTTTATTTTTAAAAAGAAATAGTTTTTTTTCTATTTATAGTAAGTTTATATTTAGTAAGAACTAGTTGAATTAATAAAACTAGTTGAACATGTCATATTTGTTGTTATTTTTTAGTTTAAGCAATTATTCGAGATGTATTAGTGATAACTTATATGGTTTTTGCTTTTGCAGAAATCAAGGAGCCCTCCATTATCCCCGCCATCGTCCCCGTCACCGACCCCCTCCGACATCGAGGTGAGACCAGCCAAATATCCATGTATATCTTGTGTTGCTATAGGATATGTGGTTGCCCAAGTGGCCGTTCATGTTCAGTTTACACCTCCGAGTGGCCTATGTTTTGCCGGAGTGTTGATTAATTTCCGTTGCAACAAATTTCAGGCGCTCGATATGTCCTTTTTTAGCAAAGGTTATGCCGGATTTTTCCGTGAATTCTGGCATGACTTGTGCTAAAATATGTACAAGTTTAATCTTTGAATTATGAACATAGGAAATGTCGTACTCGGACGATGACAGTCTCCTGGGGGAGTGCAGCTGGTGCCTCGACGATCGAGGTATGTGCGACAGGTTCGTTGAGCTGGATGAAGATCGGCGCTTCAGCATTAAGCTCGAGGAGACCTTCGATGTTGAAACGGTACGCAACAACGACAAGTGTTTTTTTTCGTAATTAAGCATGACTTCAACTATTTCAACGTCTAATTTTCATCTTTTACAATTCGACTAGCTTATCCCATGCCATGCAAGACGCTATGTCTTGGAGAGGATGGGTTTTGAAGACCATGAAAATTTTGAAACAAAGAAAATACACCTAAGGACCCATCATGATATGGATTTTGAAGTAAATCTATGCAATGCTCAGAGCGTAACCCATTTTGGTTGCCAAAATTGGGAAGCAGTTTGCAAAATGTATGGTTTTTATGAGGGTATGATTGTCACCATGGATCTTGGTGATCCTGACATCGAGCAAGACAATATGGACATTTGGGTCCTTGTTGATACGCTTCCGATTGTACCGCTATGTGAGTTTCTCAAACATAGTTATTAACTAATTTATATTGTTTATTTGAAAATAGTTGACAACTTATTTCCATTGACAGCTTATTTTGATTCTTCAAAGACTGTGCGAAAGATGGTAGACAAAACCCACTACACCAATGGCTCCGAATTAGCTTATAAGGAGAAAAATCATCTGACCGCATTTTATACTCTTCTTGAGGATTACAATAACTATTATCGAACTCCTCCAAATTATGGTGAATACGTGCCACTAGTGCACGTGTTGAACCACGGTAACTTCTCTCGAGATACCCTGGTAAGATTTTTTACTATTACGATATCCGTGCATCTTTTGCATAATTCTAAAACTAGTACATCATTGCTAAATACGAAGTTATTACTATGTTTTTCAACAAAAACTACCGATGGATTGTGTGCCTGATCTGATGTATCTGAATGGTCGCCTTCAAGTTCTGAACATACTGCCAGGTAAATCTAGGGAGCTCACCTGTGCATATCGGATTTCTAAAACCGGTGAACACATGTTCATCAAAGAGTGAAAGAAATGTATGAACATTCGCAAGGAGGTTGTTGGAATTAACATTCAGCGAAAGACAAGAATTGGAGACAGGCTAATCTCCATTCTTCATAATGGAGAGTCAGGGGCTATCTTGTATTTTGCTATTTTACCTTAGAAAATGTAGTAGGTCTTAATCGAATGTAGTAGGTCCTATGAGGTACAATATGTTTATTATGTAGTAATGTGTTAGAGTTGATAATGAGGAGTACTTGTGATTACGACTAGTGACCAATTTGCTAAGTTGATCTTGAGCAGGTGTTATATGACAATGATGTATTATGATCATAAGTAGTTAATGATATGATGATGATGATGATGATATTATATCATTGAGTGAAAGAACCGTGGATTAGTTTCAAGTGGATGGCCATCCACTTGAAACTAGTCCACGGTTCTTTCACCCCGTGATGTAATAACTCATTATGATGTAAAAGTAATCTCTAAATTCCTGTTGTATGAAAACTTGTGTAAAGGTGTATGAATACAACATGAAATAAAAAAGAAATAAAATACTAAATAATAGTAGTAGTGCGGGCAAGGAGAAGCGCTACTACTAATTACCAGTAGCGCTCTTTCGTAGAAGCGCTACTACGAAGTCAATTTAGCAGTAGCGTGGGTCTAGGCACGCTATTGCTAAGCTTTAGTTGTAGCGCCTTATCAGTAGCGCTGCAGCCCGCGCTACTAATAGGCCTAAAAGCCACGCTGCTGCTAGACTTTTCCCTAGTAGTGACACCCTCATCAAAACCATACATCTTGCAAAGTGCTTCCCAATTTTTGCAACCAAAATGGGTTACACTCTCAGCATTGTACAACTTTACTTTAAAATCCACACAATGATGGGTCCTTAGGAAATTTTTTTTGGTTTCCATACTTTCATGGTCTTCAAAACCCGTCCTCTCCAAGACATAGCGTCTTGCATAGCATGGGATAAGCTAGTCGAATTGGAAAAGATGAAAAATACACGTTAAAATAGTTGAAGTCGTGCTTAATTACGAAAAAAACTATTGTCGTTGTTGTGTACCGTATGAACATCGAAGGTCTCCTCGAGATTAATGCTGAAGCGCCGATCTTCCTCCAGCTCAATAAACCTGTCGCACATACCTCGGTCGTCGTGGCACAGTCGCACTCCCCCGGGCGGTTTTCGTCGTCCGAGTACGACATTTCTGGCCTAAGTTCATAATTCAAATATTAAACTTGTACAATTAAATATATGTACTAAAAAACCTAAATTAGATCATTATTATTAATTATGGGTGACTATCGGTGATGATACGTAGCTCCTCCTTTCATTTCCGAGTGCATTATTACAACAAATTGTCTAGCACACGGGAATGAAGGAGAAGCTACCTCCATGACGGCGTGGATGATGGAGGGGGCTCCTAGATTTCTGCATAAAGTGCTCTTCAATTTTAGCATTCAAAGTAGGAGTACTTTTCAATATGAGCATTCAATAAGAAAAACCAAATCATAAAATAAAGTAGTATTCAAATTAGCATACATTCAATTATAACCAAAAGTACATCATCTCTTGTGTCCGTACATCGTCGAATACTTCTCGAATATTATCATACATATAGCATCGCTAATTAATACAGCTACAACCGTAGCGCCCGACGGGTATCGTCGCGGGCGGTGGACATCCAAAGATAAGGAACAATCACAGGATGATAGCTCCAGTGAGATCGCTGAAGAACCTGCCAGGTATTGTCGAACCTACCCTCCAACGCAACCATGTAGCGACGGACGTGCTCGTCCTCCTCGCTGACACAGTGACGTACCACCTCCGCGGTGTCTGGAAGCCTTGGCACCGTCGCTGGCCCACGCGACCGCCACCAAATAAGGATCAGGTCAACAACGGGCTGCCTCCTCACCAACCTACGTCCCCCAGAAGGTAGCACCTCCCAATACCAGCCCGGCGGAGCCCAGTCCCGAACATGGCCCTGATCAAGCAGGCCTCCACCGCCGATTCAACGACGACGAGGATGCGAGATAGGCATCGTCGACGTCGATGCGGGAACTACTTCCATATAGAGTTAAATAAAGTAGTTTATTAATTAAATCAACTAGTTCAACTACTTAGCACTTACTATAAATAAATAAAGTAGTACTTACTAAAAATAAACTATTTCTATATATAATAAAATAAATTGGTTTATTAAATCAAGTAGCTAGTTCAACTATATATGAAGCACTTACTATAAATAAAATAAAGTAGTACTTACTAAAAATAAACTAGTTTAACTATAGTTCTATTATTTTTCTAACTAATTATATTAAACACTTTCTCTTCTTATTTTCCTTTTTCCTCTATTCTAAATATGAACATAAAAATTCTATGAAAAAAATTACAACAGAAAAAGATAATAAAAATTCTATGATTAGAAAAAAAATCATAAAATATTGACATATTCAATCTTTGCATATATACGAACATACAAACATGCATATTCAACAATAATATCACCAAAAAATCTATTAACAGAAAAAAATCAAACAAAATATGAAAAAAATTACACAATATGAAAAAAAATCTATGAACTAAACATCCAAATTACTACACATCTAACAAAAAAATCTATGAACTACAAAAAAATCTAACAAAAAAATTTCTCACGGGATGGCCACGGCGTGAGGGGCGCGGCGAGGGCGACGGGCAGGGGACGACGACGGCGATGGCGACGGGGCGGCGCGGGACGGCGTGGGGCGACAACGTCGGGTCGGGGCGGCGACAGC
>NC_041389.1:560136554-560137565 GCF_002162155.2 Triticum dicoccoides
GGCGATGGCGTCGGGGCGGCGCGAGACGGCGTGGGGCGACGACGGCGACGGTGAGGCGGAGATGGGCAGCCTGGCGGTGTCGGGCGCGGGGAAGAAGGAACTGAAACAAATTTTCACGAGTGCTGCTTATATAGGCAAAGCATTGGTCCCGGTTCGTGAGGCCAAGCGGGACCAATGCCACATTTAGTCCCGGTTGGTGCCACCAACCGGGACCAAAGGCCTCTTTTCAGCAGCCCAAAGGGCGGGAAGTGGCAGCCTTTGGTCCCGGTTGGTGGCACGAACCGGGACTAGAGGGGGTCATTGGTCCCGGTTGGTGCCACGAACCGGGACTAATGCACCCCTTTAGTCCCGGTTGGTGCCACCAACCGGGACCAATGGGCCTTGCACAATGGCGTGGTGGTGGGAGTTTAGTCCCACCTCGCTAGCTGAGAGAGAACCACACCTGTTTATAAGGTGCGATGAGCCAACCCTCTCGAGCTCCTCTCTAAAGCAGGCTTTCGGGCTTAATCTGTCTCTATAAGCCTGTGGGCCTACTGGGCTTACTACGGGCCTGAATCCTGGCCCATTGTTGGGTTTCTAGTCATATTCAGGCCGTGGGGGCCCAGTAGGAGGCACTTTTTTGGTTTTTTTGTTTTAGAAAAGTTTCATGAAACACTTTTTTTTGTTTTTTTGTTTTAGAAAAGTTTCATGAAACACTTCTTTTGTTTTTTTGTTTTAGAAAAGTTTCAAATTTGAAAACACTTTTTTTGTGTTTTTGTTACAAACTTTAATAGCAAAAATAATTATCATAAAATAAAATAAATAAGTAATTAGAATTTATTTCAAAACATTAAAAGCAAAAAGAATTATCATAAAAGAAAATAAATAAGTAATTAGAATTTTGTTACAAGCTTTAATAGCAAAAAGAATTATCATAAAAGCAAATAAATAAGTAATTAGAATTTAGTTCAAAACATTAAAAGCAAAAAAGAATTATCATAAAAAAATAAGTAATTAGAATTTTGTTACAAA
>NC_041389.1:560137999-560162364 GCF_002162155.2 Triticum dicoccoides
TGTTACAAACTTTAATAGCAAAAATAATTATCATAAAAGAAAATAAATAAGTAATTAGAATTTTGTTCAAAACATTAAAAGCAAAAAGAATTATCATAAAAGAAAATAAATAAGTAATTAGAATTTTGTTACAAACTTTAATAGCAAAAAGAATTATCGTAAAAGAAAATAAATAAGTAATTAGAATTTTCTTCAAAACATTAAAAGCAAAAAGGATTATCATAAAAGAAAATAAATAAGTAATTAGAATTTTGTTACAAACTTCAATAGCAAAAAGAATTATCGTAAAATAAAATAAATAAGTACTTATTGTTGCTATTTTAATTTTTTGTCCAGTTTTTTTGTTTTGTTTTCTGCATTATTTAGCCGTTGGTCCCGGTTCGAGCCACCAACCGGGACAAATGGTGGTGAGCCAGGAGCGAGGCTCATTGGTCACGGTTCGTCCCACCAACCGGGGGCAAAAGGTCCAGACGAACCAGGACTAATAGCCCACGTGGCCCGGCCGGCCCCCGGGGCTCACTAACCGGGTCCAATGCCACCATGGGTCCCGGTTCTTGACTGAACCGGGACTAATGGGCTGACCCGGCCTGGACCTTTGCCCCCTTTTCTACTAGTGACATAAAACTCACTCGGATAAGTTGTTTTTACGGAAGATACAAAAAAAGAAATATAACGAAATACAGATAAAGCAGCTAAACAATAAGACAAACTGGATAATACCTCGTGCGTTGCGGCGGGAATATGTTGAAATTTTCAATAAGATTTGGTTGTATGAAACATTTGGATTAATTATATATATTTAAACAAAGAAATACATATTATGTATTGTATTAGATTATTGTATAGTTGCAAAATATTTATTGAACATAGTTAGTGTAATATAATGAACTTTGATGAGGTGAAAAATGTGCAAGGCTTATGTGTGTATGTTGAAATAAATAGAATTAGTGGAAAACAACTAATAATGAAAAATAACTCTCATGCATGTTGTGGTGGGTCTTTGATGATGTGGCATATGTGCATGCTAAGACAATTGGGCTAGTGGGGATGTACTATTTATGTATATATAGAGGATAAGCTTCTCCAAACCATACAAATGAACGGTGAGCGGACGTGAAGCAGTAGAGAACCGATTGTTGTCTCGCGTGTCATAGAGCAGGCTGTAGAAAAAACTGAGGAGAGAGCACTCATCTTGGCTCCTTAGCTAGTTGGTAATATTCGTAGGTTGAGAAGCTAAAGGAGAAATTCGCCCGAGGGGCTCACACTAAATTAGCTAGTTGGTAATATTCGTAGGCCGAGGAGCTAAAGGAGAAATTCGCCCGAGGGGCTCACACTAAATTAGCTAGGTTGTGAGACAATAGCTTACCAAGGCGATGATCAATAGCTGATGCGGAGGATGATCAGCCACACTGAGACTGATGCACGACCCAAACTCCTATGGGAGGCACCAGTGGTGAATTTTCTGAAACCGTCGAAAGCCTGACGGAGCAACGCCGCCGGGAGGTGGAAGGCCTACGGGTCATCAACTTTCTTTTCTCGGAGAAGTAACAATGACGGACACCTGGTAGTTGATGGCATGCCGTACCGTTGAAAGAGTAGCACGAAAAAGTCTAGAATAAATCAAGGCAATGTGACCACCCGTATCAAGTTTAGGAATTGTATACGGGTGACATGTTTCACGACAAAAAATCACAAGATTCACTATCTTTCTTATTGTAAGTATTTCACAAACGAGCTATGGTCAATTTGCGGGAATATTACATGCCAGCAGTGAGCATAACCTAAGTCAGCTGAGTATTTCCCTTTTCTTTTTGACAAATCCTGCATATTTTCTGTTCCTTTTCTATGTCTCTCCAAATAATAATTGAGAATAAAAGCTGCGTGGTAATACTTCCAAAGGTTGCATATCTCCTGGTCAATCTTGTCATCAAGCAAACAAGAGCAGCCATCCTTCGTTTCATCTTCTTCCCAATAAAAGCATCCAAGAAACGGCGCATCGATTGCTCTGACGTGCTTATTATATATCATCTGCTCGCCTTCCTTCTTCATGCACCCACTCACATTCGCATATTCAGATGGCATCGAACGAAGACAATACCAGTGAAGGCAGCAACAGCCTGAGCATGAAGCTCCTGGTGGACACCAAGGCCCGGCGCGTTCTGTACCAGAAGAAGGAGAAGATGGAGCAAAGGTCGCCGATGAAGGAGGAGATGGCGTTTTGATCCCCAGGGTGGCTAAGCGGCCGCCAGAGCTGCAAGTAACCAGACAATTTGAAGAGAACGTCACTAGCCCATCGGAGAGGAATGCGCTGAATCACAAGTTTGTTGCGGATCGTCCAGAGGGTCCAAGCGAGGGCCCCGATCTCAAGCCACCTAATGTGGCGAGAAGGGAGGGGGAGTTCTGGAGATCAGCGAATAGGTCGGGGAAGTTGGTGTGACACCAGTTACCACCGACCACCTCTCTAAAGCAGCTCCAAGGGTCATCTCCTATGTGAATGGTCTCATCCTAATATTACTAGACCATGATGGCGCGCGTCGCCGCGCCCGTCCATAACAGCACATGTGGCAATCTTGTACAATCTATAGCCACATAAATCATGAAAATTAAATACAAAAAATTGGGAAGTTAAATGTGCAAAATGGATATGCACATACATATGTAAGAAAAATGCAAATGCAACTACGTTATTAGCATAGTTCACGCTAAATTGGGAACACGTAAGTGATAACATTACTAAAGAAAAACATTGTGCACCAAGGTAACTAATTTGCTCATTGCCTAAGGGGAGTACAACAGGAACTTTGCTGATTGACGACCTTCTCACCCACTTATCACCCACTACACCATCAAGCATGCGCCTGACCCCTTAGAAAACACTCTGATCTAGGCTCGACATAGAGATTGCTGCTTACTTTGCAAAGTGAAGAATTATTCAATATATATGAAAACATGATACGTCATACTTAGCATTACCAAGTCATTAAACCTCCCCTAGGAGTGGTGCAAGTGTGTCAAATATTCCAAGTCGCAACAGGATGAATTAAGTCCCCAATAGGATTCCAATGCTCGCATTAAGAAATAAATTGGATTCAGGTTTTATTTATTTTTTTCTCATGAAATAGTAATAAATGACACTTCTGAGCAATTTAACATGGTTTACATATGTTCTTTGTCTAGTGTTACGACATTAGTAGCACGGCAACATGAATATATTGTTGGGTCCGTGTACAACTGGAGCTGAAGATGTGCAACCAGAAAAACAAATTAGAAAGAAAAGGAAGCAAAGTAAGGAAAATTCGAATCTGAACCCGAGCTCATCTGCACCTGCGCTCACGAAAAAAATCAAAATAAATACTAAAAAAATTCAAAAAATTCCAAAAAAAATTAGGGTGGTGGACAATTTGATGCGTGAGGTACGCTCCAATTTTCAAAACATGTGTACTTCTGTGCAGCTCTCAGCAAAAAAGACAAATCGGAGGTCTGTAATAATGTGTACTGTTCATATACTGTTCTGGTCTGATTTGTCTTTTTTGCTGAGAGTTGCACAGAAGTCCAAATGTTTTGAAAATTGGAGCGTACCTCACGCATCAAATTGTCTACCACCCAAAATTTTTTTGGAATTTTTTGAAGTTTTTCGAATTTTTTACGAATTTTTTTTGACCGGGTGCAGATGCACCCGGGCACCGAAACGCCGCTCTCGCAAAGTATAGCCTATATGTTTACTGCCAAAATGAAAAAGCTCATGCCCTCGTGCCATGGTATAGTCACTGTTTGTAGCCATCTTACCAGCACGATACATGTGAGGTAATAGCCAAAAAATAAACTGTGTTGCTTTTGAATTCTACAGTGTCAGAAGAATATATGGAGATGTCTATATTGAGTTGGTGTATAATATAGAACCACTTTCTGTAATTTCCTATATCATGTGAAAGAAAAGTAAAATCTGTAAGTACCAAACTGACCTTCAAAGCGACCTTCCAGTCAAAGAAAAGAAACTTATTATGTACTAACTGAGTTCAGTTATAGTACTAACTGTGTTCCACAGCAAAGATCTTAATTACATCCAACAAACCCAATTTGTTGTGACAATAAGTATCGTCAGTATCCAAATTTAGAATGGCACGGCTGCACTGACAGGTATAAATAAGACAATGGAAAATATGTACATACGTTGGACAATAACCCAGCCCTCGAAGTATACGAAGGAAAAGGTAAAGAAGAAATAGGCAGATGGATATGTGGCAAAGACAACAGTACAAAGCAGTTGTTGATCTGTTGTCTCAATTAAATTGATTTTCAAATTACTCTGCATGGCATTTTCTGCATTTTCTGATCAAACATGGGCAGCAGAAAGCAGAAGAACATACAAGAGGATTAGAGAATAGAAACCTACAAAGCACCCTCTAAGACTCTTATTCTGCTAACAATTTTCTTATTCTGCTAACACAAACGCACTGTTGCATCATCCAAACCGAAC
Source organism: Triticum dicoccoides (assembly GCF_002162155.2). Classification (NCBI taxonomy): domain Eukaryota; kingdom Viridiplantae; phylum Streptophyta; class Magnoliopsida; order Poales; family Poaceae; genus Triticum; species Triticum dicoccoides. Next base: position 560,142,477 of record NC_041389.1, read on the forward strand.
CACGTCAGAGCCTTTAAACAAAAGCACCCACCCCACCCCCACCCCCCCTCACCTCTCATAACCTCCCGCACGACAGGAATCCCCACACCCCGCATGACAGGAATCCCCACACCCCGCCGGCAGCAACTTCCCGATCCCCCACCACCTCCCCCATCCCTCTTCAACTCCGGTGCTCGTCCAAAGAGCACCAGCTCAACCCGATGGAGGCAGAGGTGTCCTCCCCCAAGGCACCCCTACCTCGCCGGCTAGCTGCGCCGCCGCAGGATGTCTCTTCTAGTGGATCTCTGCGTCCTTGTCGACCTCCTTTCCTGGTGCAGTCCACGCCCCGCGGCGGCCATCAGGGCGTGAGCACCTCGGGCATGGCCGGCGCCGTGATCCGCCACGCCTTGCTCCTGCAGCGTTCTGTGCAGTTCATTCCGTTGAGGCGCCGCGTGATGCAGTATGCATCGTTGTGGCGATGCGGCTCGATGGTAGTGCTCGGTGCGGTTCGGCAGCTGTAAGTTTTTTTTGTTTGTTCTTTATGTTTGAAATTGATTTTTGGTTCATGTGCTGCCGAGCGCAGCACCTAGGCTTCCCTCAATTTCTTATCATGTGCAGTTCGCTTTGAAAACAGAGAAGGTGTCTGGTGAGGCCTGTGCGGACGAGATGCTCCCGGCCTCGCCTCCTCCGGCCATTCCCATCCCCTGAATCTGGCTGTGCACGCAGGCTGTAGCGCATAGCAGGATCGAGGATCCCCTTCCTCCACCTGGGACAGGAGCACCGCACCTTCGTATTCTTCGGCAGACCCCGTTTGCGGATGTCAGCTCGCTTCTCGCGCCGCTGCAGTTTGTGGTTCTGTAAGCGTGCAGTGCAGAAGGATCCTTCGAACTGGGCGGCCGCTCCCCACACGTTTGTCGCCGTCGACTGGAGAACCACATGGGAGCACCACGAGCTTCACGCCGGCGCCGCAATCATGGGTCTTTTTGTTGACTGTCAAGTTGGACGCCGGGTGTCGAGCGCATCTAGGTCGAGGGCGCTTGGCCCATGGCCTCCTCACTTCCAGCAGCTCCCCTACGGCCACTACGATCGTGTGCCTGGGGTTGCCGTGGAGTTTGGTGGCCTCCCGTCATGTCCAGCACGCGTCATCCTCTTCTCCATCAATGAGGCAGCATCGACACAGCGCTAGAAGGATGGGGAAAGCGGTGCATTTGTGTTGCAGTTCGTCGGAGACAGGAGTGCAGCTCAGTTGGGCGGCTCGTGCGGCTCGGCCAGCTTGTGCGTGCAGTTCCCTGGCCGACCATTCTACCCTTCAGAATATCCTAGCTGGGTGGTGGCGTGAGATGTGGTTCGGTGCTCGTGTAGGCGCAGTTTGTGGGCACACCACAATGTCGGCAACAACGCCTGGGTCTCCACCTCTCCAGCCGTCTCACTTCCCTCCTCTCCTTGTTCCTATGGTGGCGACCACTCTGTGTAGTTCGGAAAAAGTTTTTTTCTTCAGATTTGGCCGTAGATGCAGTTCGACAGGAGTACATCTCGGCTCGTGCAGTTTGTGCGGCCATGCGGCTCGGCTAGCTATTTCATGCAGTTCGCTGGATGCGTTTCAGGTGCTGCCTGCCAGCGTCGCGCCGGAGCGCGTCTCCGTTGTCCCCGGCGGCAGCGGCAGCGCCATGAAGCAGGACGACGGCAAGTGGAAGGCGGCCACGAAGCAGTACAAGGCCCTGTTGCCCGCGTTGGGGAGCGACAAGGTGCTGAACGTCATGGACATGAGCACCGTCTACGGAGGGCTCGCGGCGAGCCTCGTCAAGGACCCCGTGTGCGTCATGAACGTGGTCTCCTCCTACGGGCCCAACTCCCTCGGCGTCGTCTACGACAGAGGACTCATCGGCACCAACCCACGCATTACCTCTTCTCCCAACTGCATCCTGCTCGCCGTCAGATGTTTAGCATTCCCGTTACTAGAATTGAATTAATCTGCTGATTCTTGTTAGGTGCGAGGCCTTCTCCATGTACCCACGGGCGTACGACCTGCTGCACGCTGATGAAATTTGCTTCGGTCCACTTGTTTGTATTTACTCAAACATCATGTAGTTCATCAAAACTCTTTGTTGTTCTCATGTTAAAACAATGGGGGTTGACTTTGTGAAAAAAAGTGCAACCCCTTAGTGTTCACTTTGTAAAAAAAGAGAAAGAAATCCCCATGGGAGGTTCACTTATTTTACTAAAGCAATTTGTTTTGTTTATGTGATGATTGAAAAAATTAGCTCATTACCCCTTTATATGAGGTGCAATTTGTTTTGTGTGTTTCAAAATTCAGTCGAATGCAGTGCGTTTGGTCCTTGGATGTCGTTCACTTTTGCGAGTGATGCTGTTCACTTGTGCCCAACATGAAAAAAGTGCAAAAAATTTAGCGAAACAACAAGATAGCAATGCGGTTCACTTTGATATATGTCACGGTTCACTTGCCCTCATCTTTGGGGTACACTCTCGTTCATAAAAGAAGTTAAAAAAATACAATAAAAACTCACAAAAACTCGTCTGAGAAAATTTTACGTTCGACAAAAGAAATCATGAAGTTCACTTGCCTGTCTGATGCAGTGCGGTTTCCATCCGATGCAGTGCGGTTTTCTGTCGCTGATTTGGGTGTCGCAAAAAAACAGTGTCCGCACTTCCGTAATTTTAAAATTGCTCTTAAACCGTAAGGAATTAGAGGGAGCGTTCTACATGAAAAAGTTGTGTCTCAACGATATCTTTCCAACAGCGTACAATTTGAATCATTTTGACCAGCGGTTTGTAAATATTTCTCGAAAAACGGCCGCTGCCTCTCGTAGTTAGCCGCATGATTTTCAAAATTAACTAAAAACTGTAAGAAATCTCAAAACTATTTCTACATATGAAAGTTGCGCCTTGTCCATAGCTTTCCAATGACGTATTACACGCCTCGTTTTGACAAGCGGTTGAAAAACTAGAGCGAAAAAAGTACCGAAAATTGGAAAAACTTCAAAAAAACGTAATTCCGCGATTTAGTAAATTTGAAACTGCTCTTAAACCGTAACGAATTAAAAAACATAATCCATATGAAAAAGATGCGCCTTGACGATATCTTTCCAACGGCGTATCATTTGCTTTATTCCGATGAGCCGTTTAGAAAAAATCAGGAAAATACGCTCGCTGCCACTCGTCATCCGCCGCGCCGTTTTTGAAACTGCTCTTAAACCGCGAGGAATCTCGAAAAGTGTTCAACATAGCGAAGTTGCGTCTAATCCAAAGCTTTTCAACGGTATATTATACGCCTCGTTCCGATAAACAATCAAAAAATTAGAACGCAAACAGTACCAGAAAAACACTGCGTGCAGTTTTTTCCGACGCGAAGTTCACTAGTCTATATTGCAGTGCTCGTCGTCAAGGAGATGCAGTGCACTTGCGTTCAGCGTGCAGTGCGGAAGTGGTGTGCAGAATAGTTATTCTGCTAATATTAGCAGAATAGTCCGTCTATATATATATATATATATATATATATATATATATATATATATATATATAATTGAAAATGTATATAGAAGAATCAAAACTACAGATTGGGAATACATGACCAAATATGCAAAAAACTATCCTTGACTGCAAAATTCAAACATGTGCGCAAAATTATCAAAACCCGATTGCATTTAGCATGGATGAATCTCTTATAAAATCTTCTCATGCATCAATTGTTTTACCCAAGAAATGGACCACCAGCAAACCACAACAAACACCTCATGAGGACGTCCTCGAGGGCCTTGGATATAATCGACCTAGCCTCTGTTGGCTTCCTGATGATGTCACAAGAGGGGAGTAGATAGGCGGTATGTATACATATACTCCACAGCTACGGAAAAACACAGTTAAGTTAGCCAAATTGTATAGAACACCAGCAACAGTAATGGAAGAGCAAGGTCACACGAACTGACAGATCCTTCACCGAGGCAGCGGTCATCAGGTCGAACGGACTCGTGAAGGCGATGCTCGAGGTACACGAGGGGAAAGCGGCGACGGCCTACTGCCGCCTCCATCTCCCGGTGAGCCTGTTGGCCGCCGTTGTGTCGGTATCCGAGCGCAGTGTGCGGTGAAAGAGAAATGCGAATGAGGGAACGCACTGTCTAGGCCTATGCAGGAAGAGGAGAGGGCACCGATGGCGACGCAGTCAGGGGCAGGACGGCGGCAGCACGCGCCGCCGCTGTGTGGACGGACGGATGCATCGTGATGGAGTACGGTTTTTTTTTTGAGAATTTGATGGAGTACGGATGGATCTACGGGAGCAACTAATTAACGAGCGCTCCTTCGGGAGCCTCGCAAGGATCAGCGCCACTTGGCGCGCTCTCAGCCATTTGCCACTTGTCGCGCTCTGGGGCACTCCCTTCGAATTTTGTTTTTTTATTTTTCCGCACGCGTTTTTGGCTTTTTAAACGGTTTTTTTCTGGGTTTTTTTACGTTTTGGTTTTCCACCGGTCTTTCCTAGTTTTTCGACCAAATTTTTTTTTTGAAAAAAATAGTTTTTTTTCGCAAAAAAACACTTTTTTTTCGCGAGAGTCACGGTTTTGTTTTAGAGAGAGGCACGGTTGTGCTTTCGCGAGAGCACGGCCGTGCCTCTTGAAAACGAAAATAAAACCTGTTTTCTGTTTTTTTTCTTTCGTGAGAGGCACGATTTTGCTTCCGCGAGAGGCACAGTTGTGCTTTTGCGAGGCACGGGCGTGCCTCTTTCGGAAAGGAAAAAAACATGTTTTCTGTTTTTTTCCTTTCGCGAAAGGCACGGTTTTGTTTCCGCGAGAGGCACGGTTGTGCTTTCGCGAGAGGCACGGGCGTGCCTCTTTCGGAAACGGAAAAAAAACGTGTTTTCTGTTTTTTTTCTTTCGCAAGAGGCACGGTTTTGCTTCTGTGAGAGGCACGGTTGTGCTTTCGCGAGAGGCATGGGTGTGCCTCTTTCGGAAAGGGAAAAAAACGCGTTTTCTGTTTTTTTTCTTTCGCGAGAGGCACGATTTTGCTTCCGCGAGAGGCACGGTTGTACTTTTCGCGAGAGGCACGGGCGTGCCTCTTTCGGAAAGGAAAAAACGCGTTTTATGTTTTTTTTATTTCGTGAGAGGCACGGTTTTGCTTCTGCGAGGGGCACGGTTGTGATTTCGTTAGAGGCACGGGCGTGCCTTTTTCGGAAAGGGAAAAAAATCCGTGTTCCCGGTTCAGTTTTTTCGTCGGTTTTTTTCGTCCGATTTTTTCGTGAAAAAAAGTTCATCAAAACCTATCAACACGGGATCTAGTTTTGAAGATCTCGATGCGAGGAATCCAACGGCGAAAGTGGTTCGAGATTTGAACGCACGGTTTAAGAATTAAAACATTTTGAATAAATGAATCTACGAAAAAAGGGAAAACTCCCAGGTTGCGACAAGTGGTGCACATGCAGCGCACCACTTGTCGCAACCTGGAGAAGTTGGAGTAATCTCCGCAAGGAGTACTCCTTAACTAGTGATTTCGTGGATCTACAGGCAGCGAAGGGACTGTGGGCCATTGTGCACCTTAGATTTGAACGGCCCGACTAAGGAGGTTGCACCCAGGTCCACTTACGGAGCAGCGGCCCGGTTCACGGTGGATCGAGAGGAACGCGCAGGCGCAGGTAGCGAAGAAACCAGGGATCAATGGAGGATGTCGTGCTTTTATGGAGAAGCAACCCGAAGTCTTCGGTACAAGACTTGGGATACCATGAAAAGGCTGAGGGGAGAGAGCTCTCTGCCATGGATGTGCATTGGAGATTTTAACGAGGTTCTCAGGCCGGACAAGCAGCACGGCCCAAACGCACGTGACAGTGCCCAAATCGAGGCATTCAGAGAAGCTGTCGACATATGCGGTCTTGCTGATCTACGTTATCGTGGTTTGGACTGGACGTGGGAAAAGAAGGTGGCTGGCGGGCACTTCTGCCGCGTCCGCCTCGACAGAGCTTTGGCTTCGGCTTGCTGGTCCTCTCTTTTTCCTTTTGCGACTGTTGAGCACCTTATGATGTCTACTACAAAACCTTCTTCTTCTAGACGTTGTTGGGCCTGCAAGTGCATAGGTTTGTAGGACAGTAGCAAATTTCCCTCAAGTGGATGACCTAAGGTTTATCAATCCGTAGGAGGCATAGGATGAAGATGGTCTCTCTCAAACAACCCTGCAACCAAATAACAAAGAGTCTCTTGTGTCCCCAACACACCCAATAAATTGGTAAATTGTATAGGTGCACTAGTTCGGCGAAGAGATGAAGATACAAGTGCAAATAGATAGTAGATATAGGGTTTTGTAATCTGAAATAATAAAAACAGCAAGGTAACTAATGATAAAAGTGACCGTAAACGGTATTGCAATGATAGGAAACAAGGCCTAGGGTTCATACTTTCACTAGTGCAAGTTCTCTCAACAATAATAACATAGATAGATCATATAACAAGCCCTCAACATGCAACAAAGAGTCACTCCAAAGCCACTAATAGCGGAGAACAAACGTAGAGATTATGGTAGGGTACGAAACCACCTCAAAGTTATTCTTTCGGATCAATCTATAAAAGAGTTCGTACTAGAATAACACCTTAAGACACGAATCAACCAAAACCCTAATGTCACCTAGATACTCCATTGTCACCTCAAGTATCCGTGGGCATGATTATACGATATGCATTACACAATCTCAGATTCATCCAACCAACATAAAAGTACTTCAAAGAGTGCCCCAAAGCTACTACCGGAGAGTCAAGAACGTGTGCCAACCCCTATGCATAGGTTCCCAAGTGTCACGAAACCCGCAAGTTGATCACCAAAACATACATCAAGTGGATCAATAGAATAACCCATTGTCACCACGGTTATCCCATGCAAGACATACATCAAGTGTTCATAAAAGATTCAATCCGATAAGATAACTTCAAAGGGGAAACTCAATTCATCACAAGAGAGTAGAGGGGGAGAAACATCGTAAGATCCAACTACAATAGCAAAGCTCGGGATACATCAAGATCGTGCCATGGATGGAACACGAGAGAGAGAACACGAGAGAGAGAGAGAGAGATCAAACACATAGCTACTTGTACATACCCTCAGCCCCGAGGGTGAACTACTCCCTCCTCGTCATGGATAGTGCCAGGATGATGAAGATGGCCTCCGGTGATGGGATCCCCCTCCGGCGGGGTGCCGGAACAGGGTCCCGATTGGTTTTTGGTGGCTACAGAGGCTTGCGGCGGCGGAACTCCCGATCTAGGTTCTGTTCTGGAAGTTTTAGGGTACGTAGGTATATATGGGTGCAAGGGGTACGTCGGTGGACCTCCGTGGTGCTCACGAGGTAGGGGGCGCACCCAGGGGGTAGGGCGCGCCCCCACCCTCATGGGCAGCCCGAGACTCCCCTGACGTGCACTCCAAGTCTATCAGGTTGCTTTCCTTCCAAAAATAACTTCTCCAGTTGATTTCGTTCCGTTTTGACTCCGTCTGATATTCCTTTTCCTCGAAACACTAAAATAGGCATAAAACAGCAAATCTGGGCTGGGCCTCCGGTTAATAGGTTAGTCCCAAAAATAATATAAAAGTGGATAATAAAGCCCAATATTGCCTAAAACAGTAGATAAAGTAGCATGGAGCAATAAAAAATTATAGATACGTTGGAGACATATCAAGCATCCCCAAGCTTAATTCCTGCTCGTCCTCGAGTAGGTAAATGATAAAAAAAGAATTTTTGATGCGGAGTCATACTTTGGAATAATTTCAATGTAAATCTCCTTGATTGTGGCATGAATATTCAGATCCGAAAGACTCAAGACAAAAGTTCATATTGACACAAAAATAATAATACTTCAAGTATACTAATCAAAGCAATCATGTCTTCTCAAAATAGCATGGCAAAAGAAAGTTCATCCCTACAAAATCATATAGTTAGGCTATGCTTCATTTTCGTCACACAAAGATGTTACCAACTTCTATACCCCCGATGACAAGCCAAGCAATTGTTTCATACTTAAATAATCTCAAACGTTTTCAACCTTCACACAATACATGAGCGTGAGCCATGGATATAGCACTATGGGTGGAATACAATGTGATGATAGGGATTGTGTGGAGAAGACAAAAAAGGAGAAAGTCTCACGTTGACAAGGCTAATCAACGGGCTATGGAGATGCCCATCAATTGATGTCAACATGAGGAGTAGGGATTGCCATGCAACGGATGCACTAGAGCTATGAATGCTCAGCAAAAGAAAACTAGTGGGTGTGCATCCAACTTGCTTGCTCACGAAGACCTAGGGCATTTGAGGAAGCCCATCGTAGGAATATACAAGCCAAGTTCTATAATGAAAAATTCCCACTAGTATAAAAAGGACAACTTATGAGACTCACTACATGAAGAACAAGGTGCTACTTTGAAGCACAATATATGAGATTCACTATATGAAGAACAAGGTGCTACTTTGAAGCACAAGTGCGGAAAAGAGATAGTAGCATTGCCGTTTTTATTTTATTTATTTTATATTTTGGGCCTTTTTTTGGACAATGCTCTAATAATAATGATCATCACACTTCTATTGATTACAACACAAGGATTACAACTCAAAACTTAGAACAAGATATGACTCTATATGAATGCCTCCGGCGGTGTACCGGGATGGTGCAATGAATCAAGAGTGACATGTATAAAAAATAATGCATGGTGGCTTTGCCACAAATACGATGTCAACTACATGATCATGCAATGGCAATATGACAAAGGTAATGTATGTCATGATGATGATGGAAGTTGCATGGCAATATATCTCGGAATGGCTATGGAAATGCCATAATAGGTAGGTATGGTGGCTGTTTTGAGGAAGATATAAGGATGTTTATGTGTGATAGAGCGTATCGTATCATGGGGTTTGGATGCACCGGCGAAGTTTGCACCAACTCTCAAGGTGAGAAAGGGCAATGCACGGTACCGAAGAGGCTAGCAAAGGCGGAAAGGTGAGAGTGCGTATAATCCATGGACTCAACATTAGTCAAAAGAACTCATATACTTATTGCAAAAATTTAGAAGTCATCAAAAATCAAGTACTACACGCATGCTCCTAGGGGGATAGATTGGTAGAAAAAGACCATCGCTCGTCCCTGACCGCCACTCATAAGGATGCACAAGCCAGGTACACTTCATGTTTCAAATTTGTTACACAACTTTAACCATACGTGCATACTATGGGACTTGCAAACTTCAACACAAGAATTTCTCAAATTCATAATCACCCAACTAGCATGACTTTGATATTATCACCTCCATATCTCAAAACAATTATCAATCATCAAACTTATCTTAGTATTAAATTCACTCAAAAGAAAGTTTCACATATCTTGAACACCAAGTATATTAACATTAAGCAAATTACCATGCTATTAAAGACTCTCAAAATAATCTAAGTGAAGCATGAGATATCAAAAGTTTCTTTAAAATAAAACTACCACGGTGCTCTAAAAGATCTAAGTGAAGCACTAGAGCAAAAACTACCCCGAAAGATATAAGTGAAGATCAATGAGTAGTCGAATAATTATGCAACTATGTGAAGACTCTCCCATTTAATAATTTCAGATCTTGATACTTTATTCAAACATCAAGCAAAGCTAAATAAAACTACATTGCAAGGATAGCACAACTCATGTGAAGAAGCAAAAACTTAGGCTCAACCGAAACTAACCGATAGTTGTTGAAGAAGAAAGGTGGGATGCCTACCGGGGCATCCCCAAGCTTAGATGCTTGAGACTTCTTGAAATATTATCTTGGGGTGCCTTGGGCATCCCCAAGCTTGAACTTTTGTGTCTCCTTAATTCCTCTCATATCATGGTTTCTCTTTTTATCAAAAGCTTCATTCACAACAAACTCAACAAGAACTCGTGAGATAGGTTAGTATAAACCAATGCAAAACCATATCATTTTCTACTGTAACAAATCACTAAAAATATTATTCAACATTGAATACTAAATGCCTCTGTATATTTAATACTCCTATCCTCAAATAGAACCATTAAACAAGCAAACATATGCAAACAATGCAACCATAACAGCAATCTGCTAAAACAGTACAGTCTGTAAAGAATGCAAGAGTAAAAATACTTCCATGACTCCAAAAATTATGTACTAAATTTCCCACCGTAATAAATTTATCATAGCTTAATATGCAAAAAGATTCAACGTTATACCATTTTCTGAATTTTCTAGGGAATTTTTGCAACAGCGGTAAACTTTCTGTTTTCAAACAGCAACATGTATACAAGCAAAATAAGCATGGCAAAGGCTATCCTTGACTTTTTTTATTGAAACTAAAGATGCAAAACATTAATCTAAATAACAGCAAGCAAACACTAACAAAATAAAATGACGCTCCAAGCAAAACACATATCATGTGGCGAATAAAAATATAGCTCCAAGTAAAGTTACCGATGAACGAAGACGAAAGAGGGGATGCCATCCGGGGCATCCCCAAGCTTAGGCTCTTGGTTGTCCTTGAATATTAACTTGGGGTGCCTTGGGCATCCCCAAGCTTAGGCTCTTGCCACTCCTTATTCCATAGTCCATTGAATCTTTACCCAAAACTTGAAAACTTCACAACACAAAACTTAAAACAGAACTCGTAAGCTCCGTTAGTATAAGAAAATTAAACCACCACTTAGGTACTATAATGAACTCATTCTAAATTCATATTGGTGTAATATCTACTGTATTCTAACATCTCTATGGTTCATACCACTTAATACTAGCCATAGATGCATCAAAATAAGCAAACAACGCAATGAAAACAGAATCAGTCAAAAACAGAACAATATGTAGTAATATGTATCAAACGTATACCTATGGACCCCCAAAAATTATGACATAAATTGGTGGACCTGAGTCATTTGTCTATTAATAATCTGCAAAAAGAATCAACCTAAAAGCACTCTCCAGTAAAAAATGGCAACCATTCTCGTGAGCGCAAAAGTTTCTGTTTTCTACAGCAAGATCACATAAACTTCACCCAAGTCTTCCCAAAGGTTCTACTTGGCACTTTATTGAAATAAAAGCTATAAAACATGATTACTACAGTAGCATAATCATGTGGACACACAAAAACAGTAAGGGTAAATATTGGGTTGTCTCCCAACAAGAGCTTTTCTTTAATGCCTTTCTAGCTAGGCATGATGATGACAATGATGCTCACATAAAAGATAAGAATTGAAACATAACGGGAGCATCATGAAGAATATGACTAGCACATTTAAGCCTAACGCACTTCCTATGCATAGGGATTTTGTGAGCAAACAACTTAGGGGAACAATAATCAACAAGCATAGGAAGGTAAAACAAGCATAGCTTCAAAACTTTAAGCACATAGAGAGGAAACTTGACATTATTGCAATTCCTACAAGCATATGTTCCTCCCTCATAATAATTTTCAGTAGCATCCTGAATGAATTCAAAAATATAACCAGGACCTAAATCATTCTTTTCATGATCTACTAGCATACAAAATTTACTACCCTCCACATCAACAAAATTCTTCTCATTCGGAATAGTAGGAGCAAACTCAACAAAATAACTATCGTGTGATTGAAAATTAAGATCAAGATGACACGTTTCATGGTTATCATTATTCTTTAAAGCATACGTGTCATCACAATAATCATCATAGATAGGAGGCATGCTTTCATCATAGTAAATTTGCTCATCAAAGCTTGGGGAACAAAAAATATCATCTTCATCAAACATAGCATCCCCAAGCTTGTGGCTTTGCATATCATTAGCATTATGGGTATTCAAAGAATTCATACTAACAACATTGCAATCATGCTCATCATTCAAATATTTAGTGCCAAACAATTTAGAGATTTCTTCTTCCAGCACTTGAGCACAATTATCTTTTCCATCATACTCACGAAAGATATTAAAAAGGTGAAGCGTATGAGACAAACTTAACTCCATTTTTTTGTAGTTTTCTTTTATAAACTAGACTAGTGCTAAAACAAGAAAGAAAAACATTCGATTGCAAGATCTAAAGATATACCTTCAAGCACTCACCGTGCCAAAAAAAGAGCTTAGTGACGGAGTGTGAGTACCCTTTACCTAGCCTCCCCGGAAACGGCGCCAGAAAAGAGCTTGATGTCTACTACACAACCTTCTTCTTGTAGACGTTGTTGGGCCTGCAAGTGCACAGGTTTGTAGGACAGTAGCAAATTTCCCTCAAGTGGATGACCTAAGGTTTATCAATCCGTAGGAGGCGTAGGATGAAGATGGTCTCTCTCAAACAACCCTACAACCAAATAACAAAGAGTCTCTTGTGTCCCCAACACACCCAATACAATGGTAAATTGTATAGGTGCACTAGTTCGGCGAAGAGATGAAGATACAAGTGCAAAATAGATAGTAGATATAGGTTTTTGTAATCTGAAATAATAAAAACAGCAAGGTAACTAATGATAAAAAGTGAGCCTAAACGGTATTGCAATGATAGTAAACAAGGCCTAGGGTTCATACTTTCACTAGTGCAAGTTCTCTCAACAATAATAACATAGATAGATCATATAACAAGCCCTCAACATGCAACAAAGAGTCACTCCAAAGCCACTAATAGCGGAGAACAAACGTAGAGATTATGGTAGGGTACGAAACCACCTCAAAGTTATTCTTTCGGATCAATCTATAAAAGAGTTCGTACTAGAATAACACCTTAAGACACAAATCAACCAAAACCCTAATGTCAGCTAGATACTCCATTGTCACCTCAAGTATCCGTGGGCATGATTATACGATATGCATCACACAATCTCAGATTCATCCAACCAACATAAAAGTACTTCAAAGAGTGCCCCAAAGCTACTACCGAAGAGTCAAGAACGTGTGCCAACCCCTATGCATAGGTTCCCATGTGTCACGAAACCCGCAAGTTGATCACCAAAACATACATCAAGTGGATCAATAGAATGACCCATTGTCACCACGGTTAGCCCATGCAAGACATACATCAAGTGTTCATAAAAGACGCAATCCGATAAGATAACTTCAAAGGGGAAACTCAATTCATCACAAGAGAGTAGAGGGGGAGAAACATCATAAGATCCAACTATAATAGCAAAGCTCGGGATACATTAAGATCGTGCCATAGATGGAACACGAGAGAGAACACGATAGAGAGAGATCAAACACATAGCTACTTGTACATACCCTCAGCCCCGAGGGTGAACTACTCCCTCCTCGTCATGGATAGTGCCGGGATGATGAAGATGGCCTCCGGTGATGGGATCCCCCTCCGGCAGGGTGCCGGAATAGGGTCCCGATTGGTTTTTGGTGGCTACAGAGGCTTGCGACGGTGGAACTCCCGATCTAGGTTCTGTTCTGGAAGTTTTAGGGTACGTAGGTATATATGGGTGCAAGGGGTACGTCGGTGGACCTCCGGGGTGCTCACGAGGCAGGGGGCGCGCCCAAGGGGGTAGGGCGCTCCCCACACCCTCGTGGGCAGCCCGGGACTCCCCTGACGTGCACTCCAATTCTATCAGGTTGCTTTCCTTCCAAAAATAACTTCTCCAGTTGATTTCGTTCCGTTTTGACTCCGTCTGATATTCCTTTTCCTCAAAACACTGAAATAGGCATAAAACAACAAATCTGGGGTGGGCCTTCGATTAATAGGTTAGTCCCAAAAATAATATAAAAGTGGATAATAAAGCCCAATATTGCCTAAAATAGTAGATAAAGTAGCATGGAGCAATCAAAAATTATAGATACGTTGGAGACGTTGGAGACGTATCACCTTACAGCGGCAAAGTCAGACCACTGTCCTATACTTCTCGATACCGAACTCGTTGACACTAGTGTTCGGGTGAAGCAGAAACAGTTCCGATATGAGTGTATGTGGGAACGGGACTCAAGGTTTGAAGAAACCCTTGCCAACGCTTGGTCATCGACGGGGCCAGCCCAGACCGTGTCTGCATTATCAGATAAGCTGGCTACGATCGCTGGCTGTCTGCAACATTGGGGCTGCACCACTTTTGGAGCGGTTCGGTCAGAACTGAGGTCCCTACGCCAAAAGCTGCAGCAGTTGCGCTCGGTGCCGAACAGGACAGGGCCGTCCACCGAGGAGAATATCATAGAGGCTCGCATGGTCGAACTATGTTGGAGAGAGGAGATAATGTGGCGTCAGAGAACTCATATCCAGTGGCTTGCGGAAGGCGATAGCAACACGAAGTTCTTTCACCGTAAAGCAAGCGCCCGCAAGGCAAAGAATCACATAGCTGAGCTGCAGCGTGCTGATGGTTCAATCTGCAAAGAGACACGAGATGGCGGGTATGGCCACAGTTTTTTATAGTACTCTGTATGCTTCTGAGAATACGATAGGGATTGAGGAGGTGCTATCCCATATACCAACTAAGGTTGATGCAGCAATGAACACTACCCTTAATGCAGAGTATAGCAAAGCTGAGATAAAAACGACTTTGTTCCAAATGTTTCCCACAGAGGCCCCCGGGCCGGATGGCTTTCCGGCACATTTTTTTAACGGCACTGGGAGCTGTGTGGTGATGAGGTTACTGCCATGGTGCTGCGGGTTCTGAAAGGAGAGGATTCCCCGGAGGAGATAAACAAAACGTTCATCATTCTTATCCCAAAGATTGCTAGTCCAAAAAATTTAGCACAATTTAGACCGATCAGCCTCTGTAACATGATCAAGATCGCGTCTAAGGTTTTGGATAACCGGCTCAAGCTTATTCTCCCCAATATCATCTCAGACGAACAGTCAGCATTTGTACCAGGATGCCTCATTACGGATAACTTTATCTCGGCATACGAGTGTCTACATTATATGAAGAGAAACAAGCTGAAGGGTAATAGATTTTGTGATCTAAAACTCGACATGATGAAAGCATACGATAGGCTTGAGTGGAATTATTTGGAGAGAGTTATGCTTAAGTTGGGAATCAGCCCAAGATTTACAGAGATTGTGATGAGATGTGTCACCTCTGTTTCGTTTTCGGTCATTTTCAATGGAGGCAAGCAGGAGGAGTTTAGGCCCTCTCCAGGCCTAAGGCAGGGGGACCCAATATCACCATATTTGTTCTTATTGGCAGCTGAAGGCCTTTCCTGTTTAATGAAATCCATGTGGCCAGAGGAGAGGATTCAGGGCATTACAGTGGCAGCCGGTGCACCCCAGGTAAATCATCTCCTTTTCGCTGATGACAGCCTTCTATTTTTTGAGGCGACACCTGACATGGCGAACAGAGTGGATCTCCTATTGCATAAATATTGTGCCGCTTCTGGGCAGCGCATCAACAAGGATAAATCATTGATTTTCTTTAGTAAGGGTTGCACGGAAAGTTTGAGGCCGGAGGTTAAACAGATTCTTTAAGTCCAGGATGAGAAATTGTCGGACAAATATCTCGGCCTCCCGGCTGATGTGGGAAGATCGAAGGAGGGATCCTTTAAATATCTAAAAGACAAAATTTTGAAGCAAGTCCAGGGCTGGATGGAAAAAACTCTCTCAGTTGGAGGTAAGGAGGTGCTCATCAAATCTGTCGCTCAAGCAATTCCCACGTATTCCATGGCATGTTTCAAACTTCCACGAGGTTTGTGTCAGCATATTAACGGTCTCTTGCGTAAGTTCTGGTGGGTTCAAAGAATGGTGAAAGGAAGACCGCCTGGGTCTCCTGGGAAGTGATGACACAGCCCAAATTTATGGGAGGTATGGGGTTTCGCGACATTGAATTCTTTAACTTGGCCCTGCTTGCTCGGCAAGCTTGGCGTCTTCTTCAGGAACCCAACTCCCTTAGTGCCAGGATATTGAAGGTCGTCTACTACCCAGCGTCCTCAATCCTTGAAGCCGAGGTGGGCAAGAATCCGTCGCAGGTTTGGTGATCAATAGTTGAAGGAAGGGACATGCTTAAACTGGGCCTAGTTAAGAGGATTGGTTCAGGAGAGGATACGCATATATGGCTTGACAACTAGATCCCACGTGATTTCAAGCTCCGGCCAGTTTGCCCGAAATCCCCAAACCCTCCGCAAAAAGTTTCAGAGCTAATCAATCCAATTAATTTTATCTGGGAAGGAGCTGCACTCGAGGAGCACTTCTATGCGATGGACAAGGAAGCGATTTTGAATATTCCCCCTCAGCTCTAGGGTCCGAGAGGACTTCTGGTCATGGCATTATGAACGGAAGGGCACTTTTACTGTTCGATCCGCGTATAGGATGCTGTCTTCTACCAAACAACAACGAACGGATTGGCTCGAGCATACCGAGGGGCACTCAAATGTCGATACTGACTGCAGGTCATGGACACGGCTGTGGGGAGCTCGGGTTCCTTCAAAAGTCAGATTTTTGCTTGGAGATTATCTAAGACATCGATCTCGACAGGTGCAGTCCGCCACCACCATAGCATGGCTGATTCGGCAGAATGCTCGATATGTCACGCTGCTAATGATACTTGGCGTCATTCCCTCTTCGACTGTCGCACGACACGGTGTGTTTGGGCACTTGCAGATGAAGAACTCATGGAGAGTATCATATCCAACAGAACAGAGGATGCGAAGCTATGGATGCTCTGCTAGTTCATACATTACCTTCGGCGGAACTAGCATGGGTGCTCGTGACGATGTGGGCTATTTGGTGGGCAAGGCGCCGCGCTATCCACGACAACCAGTACCAAAGCCCGCTAAGTACTCATGTTTTCATCAACACTTTCTTGGCCGAACTGGAGATGATTCCCGAGAAGAAGGCAAAGCCAATGGGCCTGAACGCAATGTCCAAGGACCTGCATGTGAATGTGGGGGACCTGCATGCAAATACAGGGAATACAAATGGCGGGGCACAAAGTAGGAAACATAATGGGGAGGCCCATGCCTTAGCAAAGGCCGCTGCCTCCCTTAGTTCAGGGCGCCATGTGTGGCTTACTAGTTTGCCCGATATCATCTGTATCCCTATGTTTCTGAATGTTCAATAAAGGGTACGGTTTTGGCTCAAAAGAAAAAGGTAACGAAGAAAAAACGTCGAAAGTAAACCAAGGGATGACCATGGATCTAATCTAAACCATAGGTAGCCTAATCGGACGGTTAGAGAGCTCAAAACGTTGTGGTGACTCATAGCTCGCCCCATTATACTGTTTCTTAATATTACCTTTGTGTTGTCCGTGCACGCGCGTGTGTGACTTTCCACAAGAATGGAAGAGTTTTTTTTATGTGTGTATTCTAGATCCTTATATATGGCCATTGGTTTTGGTATTATGAGATTCTACCACAGGTGTTGCTATGGCGATTTATATAACTCTATGAGAGGGTGATTTTGCTGGAATTTTGTCTATTTTGGGCCTAGCCGAATAGGAGTTTCAGAAATTCCTATAAATCCTAGAGGCCCACGCAGCCATTCGTGCAAGGAAAGAGGTGGAACTAAAGTTTAGTCCCACATTGCTAGTTTAAAGGGAGTTGGACCTCTTTATAAGTGAGTTTCTTTCCCCACATGTACGAGCATGAGAACAAGAGGGACATCCACGCGCGCTCCTCCTCCGCCGCCCGCCTCGCCACGCCGCGTCGCGCCGCGCCGCGCCGCGCCGCGGGTTGCGGGAATGAGCCGAGCCGATGTCTAAATTTATGCCACGCACGACGGGTATACGAATGGTCACACAGGAGCTGAAAGGTTTTGCTGTAGTGGAGCCTGAATACGGACGGTGCACCTCCTCGCGTGATGCATGTTCATTTCGTCTCCCTCCGTTGCTTCACCTCCCGCCACAGCCTGTTCGCGTCCTTCTCCTGTGCCTATATAAGAGAGGTCGCTCCTCTCCAGAGTGATGCACCAGAATCTCTTCCTCCTCTCGCCACAAGTTCCTGAGCACTGCGTTGCTGCTACGATCTTCCCCATCCCGGCTTGCGGCGTGCATCGCAGGTCGGGACAGTAGGCCTTCGAAACCGCACCTTTTGAGTCCTGTACGGGAGAAGGGTGATAAGGTTTTTGGGGAGCGCTCTGCGCGACTACTGACTTCTTCGTCACGGACGCCCCGGACTCCGACGACTACTTCCCCGACGTCGACAACCTGCTCGACGACATGGAGGACACCGACCCCAAGTCCAGTGCCTCTGCTCCGGCTGCTGTCCAGTACATGTTCTTATCTCTCCTGTTAGAAGTCCTGCAACAGTTCCTGCTTCAATTGTTTGCCCTACACATTTTAGGCTCTACTTCATATATGCATCTTGATCTACTGTCTGCTCAAAAGATGATTGGTTCTAGATCATATATGCAGATATTATTTACCTTCTCTTTTTCAAATCGCATGATTTGTTTTATCACTGCTATACTAGTCATGCTTTATCTAGTATTTATGTTAATAAAATTATTCGGTAAATTGCTCATATTTCCAACAATCCAAAAACCTTATTATATGCAATTTACCTCGAACGGTTTTGTCGCTTCCATGAGACCTCCTATGTTTGAGGGTATCCACTATAAGAGGTGGCACGTGAGAGCAGTCTTATGGTTTCAAACCATGAGTTGCTATGACGCCACTCTTGGTAGACCCGAAGGAGAACTTGATGCTCAACAGGCACAAGCTTTTTAGAAAATGGATACTTTGTTTAAGGCTGCTCTCTTGAGTGTTCTCGGTGAGAACATAGTTGATGCTTATGCGTCAATTGATAATGGAAAAGATATGTGGGATGCACTCGAGGCCAAGTTTGGGGTCTCGGATGCTGGCACTGAGCTGTACATCATGGAGCAATTCTATGACTACAGGATGACTGAAGAGCGCTCCGTGGTTGAGCAAGCTCATGAGATACATTCATTTGCTAGAGAACTTGAGCATTTCAATTGTATCCTACCGGACAAGTTTGTTGCCGGGGGTATCATCACTAAGCTTCCTCCTTCGTGGAGGAACTTTGCTACCTTACTGAAGCATAAGAGACAGGAGTTTTATGTCCCGGATCTCATTGGTACTCTTGATGTGGAAGAAAAGACGAGAGCAAAGGACACACGTGCTCGAGGTATTGAGGGAGGATCTAGTGCCAATCTGGTACAGAATAAAAACTTCCAGTCCCACAAGTTCAAGAACAAGGGCAAGTTTGATGATAAAGCAAAGTTTGATAGGAAGAACAAGGCTGTACAACACACGAACTTCAAGAAGAAGAGTGACAAGAAGAAATGTGCTTGTCATGTGTGTGGAGATCCTGATCATTGGGCTCCTAGTTGTCCTAATCGCTATGACAAGCGTCATCCTGGGAAAGGCGGCAAGACCGCTAATGTTGTCATCGGAGACATTGACATGAAGGATGCTGGGTATGGTATATTTCCCACTATTCTTTCAGTATGTCATTCTCCTGATTGGTTGATTGACACGGGTGCTAATGTGCATGTATGCGGTGATATTTCCATGTTTTTGTCTTATCAGACCGCAGGGACTTCAACCGTGCTAATGGGCAACGGTTCAAGTGCTTCTGTTCGTGGTGTTGGCACGGTCGATCTGAAGTTTACTTCGGGGAAGATCGTGCGACTGAAGAACATGCATTATGTCCCCTCCGTCAATAAAAATCTTGTTAGCGGATCTCTTCTATGTAGAGATGGCTACAAGCTTGTCTTTGAGTCAAATAAATTTGTAATATCCAAGTATGGAACCTTTGTTGGTAAAGGCTATGAGTCACACTACTAGGAAAAGGGCTATAGATGGGATGGACACTAATGGCGCATTGTACATGTGGTGCGCCATTACTAAATACTAATGGCGCATCATGTGTTGGTGCGCCATTAGTGTGCAAATACTAATGGCGCACCACATCCCACGGTGCGCCATTAGTAAAAAAAATTTCAAAACTACTAATGGCGCACCGTGGGAGTGGTGCGCCATTACTAGTTGAACTAGTAATGGCGCACCATCCTACGGTGCCCCTTTAGTAATTTGGCCCAAACATTCCC